>NW_024962252.1:19570338-19598842 GCF_019238085.1 Lagopus leucura
GTTATTGCAAGCCCATTTAGGCTTACCGTCCTGCCTGCGCCCCCTTATTTATCTGTGAAATTTGTCTCAGTTAATTCTCCCTCAACCATCTGTGAGATCCATTCACCATCCATGGTGCTATCTGTAACTTCTGCCAGCTACTCACTCAGCAATGTTGTTTTCAGTAATTTCTCATGTTCTGTTCAGTTATTGCAAGCCCATTTAGGCTTACAAATCTGTCTACATACTCCAACAGTCATGAGCTGCCTTGTTGTTTTGGGCAATTAACTTTTTTATTTTTTTAATGGTGCAACATCAAAGATGTAGAAGGAAAATAGCAGATTGAATCTATAGAGCTGCAGAGCAGGTCACTATGGCCAGGATGCAGCAATCAAGACTACTTCCATTTACTTATGGAAAATCATAAAGCAAATATGATTTTTTGCATATCTGGTACTTTGATATTCTGCTTACAAATTACGTCAGAAGTACTTTTCAATTACTTGCTGTAGCAGCAACACTAAGTTCATAATAAATCCATTTTGATGTAGTAGTCAGTCACTTGTCTCAAAAGAAATAAAAATAGACATTCATACGTTCATGCATTTGTCAAAAAGATGTATTTTCCTGAAATGGTAAACAAAATATTTTAAACTCAGAATTGTAAACTGCTAAGAAAACAGCTAATTTTTTCTAAACCAATTTGTAGATAAACATATAGGTCACTAAATAATTTTCTTGCCAATACATACTAGCTATATGGAACAATTTTAAGTACGTGGAACAACATTAACTAGTTCCAAATACCATAATCAATCTCTATTATATACAAAAAACAGCTGATAGAACAAACACCTTGTAAGAAAATACCATTAGCAAAAAAAGGGTCAAACAACATTTTTCTTTTTATCACTCACTCCATTCATTGGAACCAGTTGTTTCAGTAAGGCAAAATAAATCAGACTTATCTTAAATGATATATTATTCACTTTTCTTTTGCATGAGAGGATATTCAAAGAATCCTTTTTGAATTTGATTGTAACTCTCATCACCATAGTAACAAAATTACAGTAAAACGATGTAGCAGCTTGTAGATGTTAGGGCTTGCTAATAGGAAAAAACAAGAATGCCAATTCTCAGAATGAGGCCAGTGACTGGTATTAGTGTATATATGAGTACATTTGAAATGGAAAGTGAGGGGAATTATTTCTTATTATTAGATTTAATATGTAGCTGTCCTGTTATTCTTCAGTACAATACTGTAACTCAGGAGCACTCACAGATGATCTTCGTATGGAAACAGATTATACATCAACACTTACCCTATTTATTTTTTCCTTTGACTTGAGAACATCTGACAAGTATGAGTACTCCTGACTCACCCACATTACACAGCTGCAGGAGGCAAATCATCTCTGACACAACTGCTCTACCAAAAGACAGATGAAATAGTTCCTCAAACCAAATTAATTGCTGAATTGTTCTTTACATTGTTTCTATCCCTAAAATCGAATCCTCATTATTTTCCCACCAGAAATATACAAATTTTCTTAGCCTTTTGGTAAAAATGCCACTGGATGTGATTATTGGAACAGTGAAAGGCTAAATGAACAAAATAACATAGTACAATGAAGGCCAATTGAGGAGAAAAAAAACGATGAAAGAGGTTCCTTTTTGGTAACACTGTGTTCATTTGTTGCAAAGCGAAGAAAAGCTATTATTCTGCTAAAAAGGACATAGTGAAACATTTTTTATTTTAGGGAAGACTAAAAGTAGCTGGAAGAGAAATAGAGAAAAGCTTGACAGGAGAAAAGGAAATTGTTAATCACAGCATGGGAGGAAAGGATGTATGGTTCAAGGATTGAAAAAAAAAAAAAAAAAAAAAAAGTGTTTAACTTCTTTTTTCCTTGACATCATCATGCAAAAAGGAAAAAAAATATATATCTTTTTGCTACTTTGGAAGAAGAGTGCATTTAAGTTTGAATTGGGAGCCAATTATCTAACCAAGTCAAAGAGGATCAATTTTAAAGAGATGGAAGCAGCAACTGTAATCGTGATCTAAAATACAATGCACACTTTCAATAGGTCTATCTAGAGTGAATTCAATAAATACCAATGGTCTAACATATTTAGGAAGTGTTCAGAGCTGAACAGGAATGTTTCTTTAAATGTTTCATTAAAGCTATGTCTTTGGCGTTCCTCTGCTTTGTAATATACTGTGTTTATAATCTGTGAAAAGTAAGAACAATGCTCTTTTACCTGAACGCCTATGTCTGATGAGTTTGACAAATCAAGTCAACAAAAGGAATTCTGGAGAACCAATGTTTTGAGCTTTTTACTCTTTAATTCCCAAACCTGATGTCACATTGAATATATTTTCAAAAGAAGATTGAAAGGTGACTTGATTACAGCTCTCAGTTGGAGAAAATGTCAAGCACTTAAGGGCTTTCTAATTTAGTGGAGAAAAGTGTAACAAAAACACTTGTCTGAAGAGAAAGCTGAATCAAATAAAGTTAGAAAAGCCTCACATATTTTTACGAATGAGTTATCTGCAAGAGACTATCATGAAGGAACTGTATTCTACAGCTGTTGATGTTTTCATGACAAAGCTAGATGGTGAATTTGAAAGACTAGATTTGAAAGACTATACTTCAACCATATATAAGATAGAAGCCTTAGAATGTAGGTAAGCTAAGCCATATAAAGTCTGGCCAGAACAGGTGCACAAGTTCTCTAAACTTAGGAATCTTTTAATCTATTTTGAGTCAAACGATCTACAAGACATGTTGAAGATTGTGCAAAATTCCTACAAATTTCCTATTAAAAAATCACTTTTTTTTTGCTTTTTAGCTTTTTTGCTTTCACATGTGAATGAATAAATTTCTTCACAATCTTCATTTGAAAAAGTCAAGTAACAGCAGATTTTTTTCTCATTTAACTGTATCCCTACTATGCTAGTCTTCCATAATTTCACTGCTGTGTTTGAAAGATTATCCATTAAAAGTCAAAAGAACATTGTTGACATGTTTGATAAAGATCAATCAGTTTATTAAGATACTATATAGTGCCATTTACATAAATATACTGAT
The DNA here is from genome assembly GCF_019238085.1 of Lagopus leucura. Taxonomy (NCBI): domain Eukaryota; kingdom Metazoa; phylum Chordata; class Aves; order Galliformes; family Phasianidae; genus Lagopus; species Lagopus leucura. The sequence goes on from NW_024962252.1 coordinate 19,573,407, forward strand.
TAACATAAATTTATCTCTCTATATATTAATATGAGTCTCTCTGGGCTTTGTATTTATCTATTCCTCTTCTTGGGGAGAGAGTAGCAAAATACGTGAAAAATCATCTTAGCTTGCTACCCTTTAATATTATTTCAGTACTTTTATTTTGTCATACCTCTTAGGAAAAAAATATTTTCTAAAGCAGCTATGTGAAAAGACCAGTAGAATATTTCAGGAAACAGTATGTATTACACCAGTATTCATTCATTATCAATACTCTAGTTGGAATAAGAAGATAAGAAGATAAGAAGAAGGGTTAGCATAAAAAGAGAGAATTGTTTAGTGGTAAAGTGATTTATTTTTGGTTTAGATGAAACAAACGGTTACTGAAAGTTACAATCAAAGACCAAGATATATTGTAGGCAGCAAACAGCAGGAAATCTGTGAATGCTGAGAAACATGATAACTCAAATATTAAAAATTGTTAATATTTTAATACGCTTAGTATGATAACTGAGATTACATAAACCCACTTGTCTTTCTTATGTCATTACTAATGCTCAGCACTCTTTTTCACTTTAACTCCAGAATAAGGTTCTTTTAATCTGAGGACCATTGAAATTTAGTTGATTAAATGAAAGCATTTCTGTAATTAAATTAATCCTTATTTGCACAGCTCAGTTAGCAATTCATTGTAATTAGTCTCATTCAGTTCACTCCTTGCTTTTACGTCCACAAGTTTCGGTAGCTGCTCTTTCTTTTAAACATAAAGCTGAAATGGATTTTAATAATTCTCTTCATAGAAAGAATATTTTGTTTCTACTTTGAAAAATACTGCAACACAAGCTCTTGTCTCTCACATATTCAGACCCTGAAATATAGCAATATGCTAGTATTTCTTAGGAATCCAGCTTGGAACTGGTGCTCTTTAACGTCTTTATCAATTACCTAGGCAGTGGAACCAAGAGCAGTCCACAAGTTTGCTGGTGACACTAAGCAGAGTTGTGCACATGATACAACAGAAGAAAGGGATACCATCCAGCGGAACCTGAACAAGCTCGAGAATTGTGCCCATGAGAACTAATAAGATTCAACAAGACTGAATGCAAGGTGTTGCGCTTGGGTTGCGACAATACCAGATATATGTGCAGGCTGGGAGAAGAACTCACTGAGAGCAGCTTTGAACAGGAGGACTTGAGGTTTTTGATGGATGAAAAGTGGACATGAGCCAGCAGTGTGCACTTGCAGCTTGGAATGCCAAGAGTATCCTGAGCTGCATCAAAAGAGGGGTGGCCAGCAGGGAGAGGAAGGTGATTGTTCCCTTACACTCTGCTCTCTTGAGAACCCATCTGGAGTACTGTGTCCAAGCCTGGGGTCCACAAAATGAGAAAGATGTGAAGCTCTTGGAGAGGGTCCAGAGAAGTGCTATAAGGGTGATCAGAGTGCTGGAGCACCTCTCCAGTGAAGAAAGGTTGAGGGAGCTGGGTTTGTTTAGCTGAGAGGAGGCTCCAAAGAGACGCTTTGTGGCTATTCAGTACTTCAAGGGAGGTTATAAGCAGGAGGGAGACTGGAGATGATCTAGTCCAACTCCCCTGCTAAAGCAAGTTCCCTACAGTAGGTCACACAATAAAGCATCGAGGAGAATATGATCTCCTGATCTCACTGTATAGTTTGCTCCAATGTTCTGTAACCCTCAAAGTAAAGAAGGGGGGCTGGAACTATGTCATCTTTAAAGTCTCTTCCAACCCAAGCCATTATGTCACCTAAACATGGTTCTACAAAATATAAATATGATATTGATAACCCCATGTACATTTCTAATAAGACAAACAACAACACTTTTTTTTTTTTTCCCATGTGAATTTTTAATAGAGTTTGAACGAAAATGAAACGGAAATTAAGGCATAAACCTAAGACTCAGAAGGGACTGTGTGCAAATCTTCCTGAAAGACTGTGAAGTCTACAAACTTAATTACAGAACCACAGAATGGCCAGGGTTGGAAGGGACCTCAAGGATCATGAATCTTCAACCCCCCTGCTACACACAGGACCACCAACCTCTACATTTAATAGTAGACCAGGCTGCCCAAGGCCCTATCCAATCTGGCTTGAACACCTCCAGGAACGGAACATCCACAACCTCTCTGGGCAGCCTGTTCCAGCACCTCACCACTCGCTCTGTAAAGAACTTCCTCCTGACATCCAACCTAAATCTTCCCTCCCTCAACTTAAAACCATTTCCCCTTGTCCCGCTGTTATCTACCCTTTCAAAGAGTTGATTCCCCTCCTCTTTGTAGGCTCCTTTTAGGTACTGAAAGGCTGCAATTAGGTCCCCCTGCTGCTTTCTTTTCTCCTGGCTGAACAAGCCCAGCTCCTTCAGCCTGTTTTCATAGGTGAGATGCTCCAGTCTCCTGATAATCTTTGTGGACCTCCTCTGGACCCTCTCCAATAGCTCCCTGTCTTTCTTATACTGCGGGCTCCAGACCTGGACACAGTACTCCAGATGGGGCCTCACAAGAGCAGAGTAGAGGGGGACAGTCACCTCCCTGTCCCTGCTGGCCAGCCCTCTTCTGATGGAACCCAGTATATAATACTATAATTTTAGACAAAATAGGCTGTATCAAAGCTCACTGATGCGCTTTACGCAAAGTTCCAGTCAGTAGACTTGAGAGCAGACATTTTTGAAGCAAATCAATGAAAACATTAGCTTCCATTAGAAAATAGCCTATTAGAGGCAAAATAATGCCACTGCTGTAGGGATTCATTGAGAGTATTTGTCAAGTTTTTCTTTTACTTAATATCTTAACTAAGCAGAGTGTATAGAAATTACAAAATGGCTGAAGCAAATAGAGGTGGATTGACTAGCTGATGCCACCCTATCCACAATGAAGTCAATAACATTAATGAAAGGCTGTTATTCTCCAGGGCAAGGATAGGGTATCACTCTAGTTGTAAAAGATCAGTATATTATTCCTGATTTAAAATCATTTCATAGTTACTCATTTTGTTGCAGAAATAGATGTTCACGTTGCTGCTAGGAGCAGTAGGATGAATAGCCATAATGTTCAGGATACCAGTTCTGCCCACCCATGTAAAGTTTAGATTTAAAGTTGCCTTTCTTGCAGCAATCTCCTAGGGCTTAATGATGGATATTTGAGAAGAAGTTTCCTGAGGAAACAGATATAAACAATTTCTATTATAAAAAAAGTGTGGGCAAAGCAGCTAGAATAAATCGAATAGAAAGAAAGCAATCATAGAAGAAAGAAAACGGTTAAATGACTAAAATGGCATATATCCTTAGCCATTCGTGTCACAGGGATGTATATTTACTGCTCTTCAAGAGCTGTTGTATAAAATAAAAACATTATTTTTCAGTGAATTATAGGTTAAAAAATCTCGAAGAAAATAAAATTATTTAGAACACATATGATCCAGCTTTTTCTACTTCACTGTGTGTTTATGGCCAGCAAGAAATGAAGAGCAACATCACTCCTGAAGAGCTTAATGATATGGGAAAGGAATACGCCTCAAGGAGTGTAAGTCTATTAAATTTGTAATGAACAAGGTGTTACTTAAAACTTTTATGGATGTCTATTAAAAAAAAGAAGAAAAACAAGACAAAACAAAACAAAAAAAACCCTGAAAAGTCTGAACCTGTCTGTTGTTTGTTTTTGAAGCAAGAAAATCATATTACCTTCTTTTGAGTTTAATAGAGTCATGACCAGTAGTTTCAATACTTCATAATGACAATGATTAACTGCCTACTGAAATCCTATCCTGTAAAATATTTTTACCCTTTCTTCTGAAAATAATAATAATAATAATAATAATAATAATAAAAACATGATTTCACTCAGCTAAGGAAGACTAGAAGGGAGAGAAGGTTTCCTAGTAAGGCATCAGCATCCTCTAATGTGCTCTAGAGTTAACATGATAGACATGGTAAGCACTTGCATAGGCTAAAGAAAATGCTAAACAATTAAAAATGGTGTCTTAACAATCTAATATGTAATTGAAGATATCTTAAAAGCACTTCTAAAATGTGTCTAAATTATTAACTGTCAAAATAAACAGATTCACCACTTATTCCAGAACTGACATTCTTAAAAAGTAAGAGAAAGGCCCTGATCCTGAAATGCTATGTTTTTTTTTTTTTTTTCTATGGAATATCCACTAAAGAAAGCTACACAGGTACATTTAGATGATATTACCAGCAAAACAAAATCTTTTCTTTATATTTACTCTGCTCAGGTTTGCTGAAAAAGCAGGATGAGAAAATAGTTAATCATTTTATAAACAGAAAGGACTCAGTGTAGGTAAACAAAATAAAAGGAATAGCAGTTCAAAAATTAGCAAAGCTTATAATTTGGTACTGTTGTGACAATAATAAGATCCTATTTAATTGACTATGTTTATTACTGAAAATACTACAATAATATTAAGACGACCTATCTCCAATCAGCATACAAAGTAAGAAATATGATATACTGATAAAGAAAGAAAGAAGATAAAAGTACAGACAAATCATAAATATGTATTCTTAAAATAACAGTTGCAGGAAAATTTAAGTTTTCAAAGTTAAAACAGATTAAGATTTAATATATTGAAGTCAGCTCTTTATTAAAATCCCAAAGAGCATAAGAAAAAAGCATGACACAATTAATCAAAAGGAAATCTGTAGGAACAAAATGGCTTTTGTAGACCAAACCTGACTTTTTATTTGCTTGCTTATTCCTCTGCTGCTTTTTATAAAATCAATAGATGTATTTTAACTTCACCATCTTTGATTACTTGCCGAACTGTTACAAAACCCTGAAAATCAAATTTTTTTAAATTGAATTAACTCGATCAATTGATTTTCTTCTAGACTCTTCTTGCTTAAAATGGAAAGGGACAAAGAAAGAAACAAAAACGCTTCAGCAGATACTGAATGCCTTTTTAATGAGATTTATAAAATATTAGCCAGAATTACTCCAAAACACTCAACATACTTTGGAACATTCCGTTTTACAAAAACATAAAATGTTCACAACATGAACACCAATCTTAGTCATATTATGTGCAATCTTGTTATTTATGATTGTTAGTACTTACCTTTCTAACACTGTAAAACTAGATGAGACTTTAAAGAACACAGAAAAGCCTGACCGACATTTCTGAAAGCACCTAAATGGATTGACACACAAAATAAATGTGGTATGTGAGATATCCCACTTAGAGATCTCTTCTAGTAAAGTCAGACAATTTCACATCTTAAAATAGCTTGTTATAAAGTAGTGTTGGCAGCTCAATATTGAATTTTAAATTTCATTTCTGAGGCGAGTTAGGTACTTTGATATTCTGCAAAGCCCCATTTTCAAAAACAATCTAGGTCCCCATAGAATGGAAATTCTATTGCTGGCACAGAAAACATGATGATAAATAACAGCTTTAAATAGTGGAAAGCACATTTCAACCATATGTTTTTCAAAAGTGATCGTGAACTATATGCCAGTAGCTTTACTGAATTCTACACAATAATTTATTCTGCCCATCTTCTTTTCCTTTCTTTTTTTTCCTCAATGTGTCTTTGAAATCTGTGAGATTTACTCTGTGCATTTCATAGCACAGTTTTATTTAGTTTAGTTACTCATGGGGCCTCACGTAGTATATAGTTTTGTCACCAATGAATGTATTTGCAGTTCAGGAAAGAACAACCTGAAATTAATAACAGCGGGAATATCCTATGTCTCTAAAATTAAAGGTTTAAAAACAAATAATGATAGAAACAAACACAAATAATACCAAACAGCAGCAACAAAAACAAAAGGCATTTAACAAAAAGAATGATGCATTCTAGAAAAATAAGCCTTCCTCTCTCCCTGTGATAGAAGCCACCAAATAATTTTAAATGCAACTCACAGATTTATGTTTTTCTATTATTCTGTGATTGATGAGACATAAGGTCTGAAATGAACTTAAATTTTTCACCTGCCAATGTTATATGAAAAAATTCAAGAACTCTGAAACTTTGATTAAAGCTTCTGAGTCAAAGAATAGCTACTACAGTTATAAGAAACACATAAAACAGAAGTTCCCATTTCTACAGGTTTAGGTATAAAAGTGACAGAGTAGGAAGAAATGACTGAAGACATACACACCTTTCTTTGGTAAGAATCTGGGTTATATTTCTTGGGTCATTTTTTAATTCACTAATACAAACATGCAAATGTCACATATCCCATCTTTAGGCAGACATAGTCACATTTAGTGGCTATCTTGTCTCAGTGCATGTATTCTCACACAACCTGGTAGAGGCAGAAGACATCCTCTAAGAAAGCTATTGAATGTATATCAATGAAATGCATCGCTAGAAGTCCCCAGATCAATATTTTTTAGGTCTCTGGACACAAAAAGATGAAAGTTTAAAGAAGAAAAAGAAAGAAACAGACTTTCCCTACAAGGCTTCCAAAAACTGACTCTAGTACTATGTTCCTTGGTGTTCAGCAATCATCACTAAAACGTATTAAATGTTTAGATAGTCATATGAACCATTGAAAAGCTTTAAATAAACCAGCAGAGAGAAAGACAGCATTTTGCTATTTTTTGTTTCCATAGTTTTCAAAAATATCAAGCCTAATAGCAGATTCCTTTCATTACAGTGAAACAGAGGGTTGTAGCTGAGATACATCCCTACTAAATTACTTAACATTGTGCAGAAACATGTCTGTAGATTTGAGGCAACTACCAAGATCTGAAAAACAGATCTTGGAGAGATATCCACTTGAAATTCAATAAGCAAGGTCGGAGTTGAGGAAGAAACATAAATTACAGGAGTATATTCTTTGAGGGTCAAGCAACTTCAGAGAACATGAATATATGCTAGATAAGGGAAAGCCTGAGGCAAAAGTGGAAATTGAGTATACTGCTGCTGCTGCTGGTGATGATGATGATTACAATGCTTATGAGGAGAAGGGATTGGATTGTAGAAAAAGTGAAAACAAAAAGAGCCCTTGAGTATCAGGAAAGGAGTCCACCTCAGTAACGAAGAAACAGTACAAACATCCTTTTCTAGAAAATCAGCCTCTGAGCAGCCAGATCTTCTTAGAACTGTAACTTTTAATCTCCAATAAGCTTGGAGTATATTTCAATTTCCTGAGTCCAAATTTGAGATATATCATTATTTAATGGGACAAAGTGATCCCTGGACACTGGAAAGCCTTCTGGGGCACCCAGTAATTCAGGAAACACTGTAGACATAGAATGCGCTTGGCACTGACAACATACCAGGGTAATAATATTAAGAGGGGAGTAGAGTCTGGGGTCTCTCATAAAAGGGACTGGCATCATCAAAAACGGTTGGCACTGTCACAGTCTTACAATTCTGAAACAGTGATGCAACATAGATCAATACAGGCCTGGTATAATAAAGGACCTTTGGAAAGTGGAGACAGCATAATGTGTAAGGGAATACAAGTATGGGATGATCTGGGGCACAGCCTTTACACTCAATTTGGTGGCTATAAGCAACTTATCAGTGGTTAGTTAAAGAAAAGTAGATCTGGAGCTGAGATAAACTGGTGTTAAGGGTAAAAATAATGAAGAAAGAAAGAATATCTAACTTATACAAACGCCACTGTATGCAGTAAATTCATGTAACAAAGACTTGCATCCAACAAAGAAAAGGCATAAAAGCATGTAAGCAAACATAAATATGACCTAAAGTGGATGCTAACGTAAAGAAGATGAAACTAGAAGAGAAGTATTCCAGGTTGTGACAAATTACCCTAAGACCCCTTCTGTCAAAATCAGTATGAAATTCCTTAGATGTAAAGAAGCTGGAAAAGAGTAAGCATAGCTTCTAGAAAAGAGTTAGAAGTCGAGAAGTGTGTATATGACAAATGTAATTATTACTGAAAAATTTTCTGTGTAGTAAACTGCTAATATTTCAACTATACTAAACATTTTTTGCCTTTATACACACAGTATTATCTCAAGAGTCCTGTATTCAAACATTAAAATTTGAAACATCCAATGTTAGCAAAATAAGAGATCCATGCTACAAGATAAAAAAAAGTTTTGTATGACCTTATAGATGTTATATAAAAACTAAACTCCTATTAAACCCACTAAAGTAAACTAAGCAGCTCCAGAAAATTATTTGCTCCATCCTAAAAAAATGTCTACGACAGATGCAAAGAATTGTCTCTGGGCAACCTTTCTGTCTTCTAACAAAACAGAGCAAACCAAATAAATAGTTCAGGTTAGATACAGAACTCTATGCAATGGATCTGAAGTAATTTTAAACCAGTCTATGAAGGACGTCTGAATGTTTTTCAAAGAAATTGATAAATCAGATAACATAGTCTTACCACAGATTCAACTTCAGAAGCATTCAGAAACAATGCTATGCAGAAAAATACAAAAGTTAATTGATAAAAATAATGGTTTTTAGTCTATTGATTTTGCTGTCAGGGTGGTAAACCATGTTTGTTTGTTTGTTTAAAGTACTTGTTACTGTTTGGAAAAGAAAATAATGAAAGACAACATATTTCAAACGTGATGCACTCCTACCTTTGCTTTAACAATTTTAAGACAATGGTTAACATATCCTTTTCATTTCTCCTAAAATGTATTTTTATTTTCATCTTTTATCTTCATCCATTTTGAAAAATGCTTTTAATTGAAAAGATCTGAGTTGAATTTTATTATGATTGAACAATTCAGCAAATATGACTCAAATTTGTTTTAATTTGTTGTTTTATTTAAAATCCTCTTAATCTTCTTAATTAGGCAGCAAGCATTCTGGACTGATCATCAGAGCTTTAAACTATATTTGATGGGGGAAGGGAATGTACTTCTGAGTGACAGAGAATTTTCAAGGAATGCTGTAACTTCAGGATACAGCAGGAGAAAATCTCAGATTTGTCCCAGAGGAATTTTGGAGGAATTTTATCCGAGACCGTAACATGCCCAATAGTTCAGATAGTGCCTCTACAACAATGCACACAGCATGGGAAATTAGCAGGAGGAAATAGAAACTATGGTGTAATTACAAAACTGTGACTTGAATGCTATAGTTGGAATACTGGAATACTGGAATACTACAAGTAATACTACAAGTACAACTGGAATACTACAAGTGAGGGGCAACAAATTTTTTAGAAGGCATAGGCAAGGCAGGAGGGGCAGAGGACTTGCCCTTTATGTTAAGTAGATGGATTCCAAAGTGCTGCCTCTGAGAAACAGCCATGATCAGGTTAGAGTTGGTGGGTTAGAGACCAAGCCAATAAAAGAACATCTAGTGGCCAGATCTAATGGCCATCCACTACATCTACTACAAGCCACCTGATCAAGGTGATGAGATCTTCTTTCTTCAGCTACAAGAAGAGTAACATTTGCTGGCTCTTAGTCTGATGAGATACTTCAACCACCCAGACGTCTGCTGGAAAAGCAAGATAGTGGGTTGCAAAAGATTGAGGAGACTCTTGGAATTCACTGAAGATAACTTCCTGGCCCAGGTATTGGACAAAATAACGAGAGTATGTTACTGAACCTGGTGCTCACCAATGCAGAGGAGATTATTAAGGAGGTTAAGACTGGAGGAAGTTTAGGCTGTGGCAACCATGTTAAGTTCATGATCTTGAGGAATATGAACCTGGCAAAATGCAGTTAAGACCCTGAATTTCAAGAGAAAAAACGTATTGCTCTCTAAGGAATTACTGGATGGGATCCCTTGGGAAATTGTCCTTAGGAACATAGGAATGGAACATAGCTGGCAGCTTTTTAAGAATGTCTGTCTGAAAGCCCAAGAGCTTTCCATCCCCCAGTATAAGAAATCAAGAAGAGGAGGCATCAATGAGCAAGGATCTGCTGATCAAACTTAGGCATAAGAAGGAAATGCATAGTGAACAGAGATGTGGCCTGCAAGAATACATGGATGCCATATGGACACACAGAGATGGGATCAGGAAAATTAAGGTGCAGATGGAAATGAAATTGGTGAAGGATATGAAAAATAACAAGAAGTTTTTCTGTAAGTACATTGGTCAGAAAAGACAGGCAAAGGAGAGTGCACCTCTTCCGATAAATATGAAGGGAGACCGGATTTCAATGAACATGAAGAAGACTGAGTTCTTTGCTTCAATTTTCTCTAGCAGTCAAGCTTCCCACTCCTTGTGTCCCTGGACCTTGTGGTGGGGGTCAGGAAAGCAAAATTCATCCAACTGTAAGAGCAGAACAAGTCTGAGACCAACTCACGAGAATGAACATATACAAATCTATAAGGCCAAATGGCATGCATCCTAAGGTCCTGAAAGAGCTGGTGCTTGCCAAGCTGTCTCACTCCAATTTATAGGAGGGAGAGGAGGTTCTTTTATTATCTATATACCCGGCGTGAGATTAAGAAGCAACGGTTCAAATGTTGGTCCAACCAGTTTATTACAAATCTTAATTAGGGAAATGGGGAAGGGGAGGACGGACACTATTATGAATTAGGGTAGTGGGGAAGGGAAGGAGGGCGATAGAAAAGATAGAAAAGAAGAAGCAAGGAGTCTTTATAGGCAGCAAGAGGGAGATAGTCACCACCATGGATCCAGCGAGGTTCGTAGTTCAGTCTTTGATCTTCAGTAGCGGTGGGTCGTCAGGCAGAGTTGTCCTGTTGACAACGACGAGGCATGACGACGCGACCATGGTGGTGATGGCCCCTTTTCAATGGTTTCAAAGTGGTGAAGTCAGCTATCTTTGGAGTGACAGCTCAAATCCAAAGTGGTCGAGTCAGCTCTTCTTTGAGTGGCAGCTTCTGGCTCTGGGGCCTCAGCAGGAAACTCCTTTGTTCTTATCTTCCTGGCCTTGCCAGCAGATAAGAGGAAGCAGGGAGGCACCAACTTGCATCTTGCCTTCGCAGGATACAATGGCATCATCCCCCAGCCTCCCATAGCAAACAGGAGTTATTTGGTCACAGGCTAGTTCTTCCACCAGTAAACAGTCCTGAGCACTATCTTCCGAAGGCAAACAGCTCCAAAGATGTAAAATTGTCCACACAGCGATGTTGATTGCCACACAACATCCATCACTTGCCTCCTCAACAAAATACCTCAGGAAGCAAGCTTTGAGCCAGAAAAACAAAGAAGGATTCTCACACAAGCCACTCTCCATCACATTTGAAAAGTCATGGCTGTCAGGCGAAGTCACCTCCCTCGGCCTGATGAATATGCTTTTCTTGATGTAAGTCAGGATAGGGTTGGCATTCTGGACTGCAAGTGCACATTGTCAGCTCATGTTGAGTCTTTCATCAACTGACATCCCCAAATCCTTCTCCTCAGGGCTGCTCTCAAGCAGACCTTTCTCTACCCAGCCTGTATCTGTGCTTGGGATTGTTCTGACCCAGATGCAAGACCTTGCACTTGGCCTTGTTGAACTTCACAAGGTGGCCATGGCCTCATCTCTCCAGCCCATCAAATTCCTTCTGGATGGCATTCCTTCCCTCTAGCGTGTCAACAGCACCACTCAACTTGGTGTCATTAATAGGTAGTATAGTACACTACAATTTAGTACAATATGGAATATTACAGCATAGTATAGTCTACTGCAACATAGTATATTGTAATACAGCATTATTATACTAAACATACACTCATTTCAAGTAAGCTAGAACAAAAGGTATTAGTGTGGCCTAGTAAAAAATGTATTGATTACCTTATTATTTACTCTGAGTTAGGAAAAACTTAAACAAAATAGAAAGAAGTATAAGAGAGTATGGAAGACAAAACAGAAATGCTGATAGCACTATAAAATGGGCAAACATACTCAAATATTTATATATAATATTTATAGCTTCCTATCTGATTTTAAAGCTGCTTGAGTTTCAGAGTCAAGAAAAACAATTGCAATCTTAATTTGTTCACTGAAGAGTGAGAGTTCTTCTGCCCTATTTGATATACAATGTAATCAGTCAAGACAGATCCATTCAATCTGCATGAATTCTTAGGAACTAAACCTTAACTGTAAACATTAGCTAAATTAATTATTGAGTTATTTAAATGCTTCACACTAATGTACTATTTCTGATGCTGAATGAGTGCAGCTACATCTTCCAGGGCATTACTCCTGAAGATGGAGCCAAACAGCATAATAGACTCTATCTATACCTGTCACAAGTTGAATTTCTTTTCCTTCATTTTCTTGTCACATGGCAGGGCCCAGCCTCCTCCCACTCCTCTCCACATTGGAAGCCAATGGAGAAGAGACAAGGAGAGTTGCTGCTCAATTGAGATCAAGAGAAACAATCTTTCTAAACATAGTAAAGAAATGTGAGAGAATATAATATAAAAGGAATCAAGAGTAATAAATCAAACAGATGGGAAAGGGAGCATCTCCTAATCAAGTGCTGTAAGATTGGAAGTGCAGAGCAGAAGAGGACATTCTCACATCACTACATTACTTTGTATTTCCCTCCCAGAAATCAGTTGGGAAGCACTGGAGCACTCTGGGAACTCTAGTCCTCCCTTAGCAGCAGTTCCAGTTCCACCAGTTCATTGCATGATGTCATGATTTGAAATACCTATGGAATACCTATGGAAAACCATGACAATAACTTTTCACCTAATATGTTATTTACCAACCAGTATTACTCTTCTGCTGGTATTAAAGCTGAGAATAAACTATGATGCTCTTGAATGGGAAACGTATGATGGACTTAACTAAACCAAGAGCAAGACAAAATGACAAATAATGCAGAAGTAATACTATGCAGATTATAATGGTGTAAAAATAATTTGTAACAACAACGTTATGAATTTGCTAGAAAATGAGAGTTACATGTTATGCTTGAATTATTATGAGCAAAAGGAAACAGCCAATTTTAGTTAGACCAATTAATGTTTTAATAGCCTAACAATTTATTTTCTTTACTTAATGTAGAAAAGCTAAAAAGCCCTAACATACTTATAGAATAAAATGTACTAATATCTCCTTTCTCTGATGTCATATTCACCGTTCCCATGGCTTTCTGGATCACAAAGGTGATAGTTATTGTACTTTTCAAAAAGGAGATGAATGTTCAAGCATTAACTATGAGAAGTACAAGCATTTTAATGCCTCCCTAATGAAAGTTATGCTCATTGAAGTGGTTTCTTCCTCCTGTGACTCAGGCCTAGGTTGTTTGCTTTAAACATATTTTCCTATCACAGCTTGCTTCTGTTAGGCTGCCAGCTGTGGCCCCAGTCCCACACACAGCAAGAGCACAGTTAAGCAGTGACTGGCGGCAGTGCTGGTGTCACCCAGGGTTACTATTCCTAAAGCTGAAGCTAAAGTAGCGCAGTAGCAGCCACTGGGTCGCATATTGAGTTTCCTCCAGATGAGTGAGACTACATATTTCCAAATTTTTTGGTTATGAGCTGATATTAAAATGGGTAATTTGGCTTCAATAACCAGTTACACTGTTGCCTCTTGAAGTAAATAAACTGTGCTTTTAAGATACTACATATAGTCTTTACTGACCTTTGAAATTAGATCTAGTTTTGTTTTAACTTTTTTTGGCTTGGTCTAAGTCTAGACTTCCTCAGAGAAGTGAAAAGCCATTTGGAAGGATGAGGTCATGAGATATACTGAAAGAGAGATTCATGAGTTGAGATTTGTTTGAATTGTCTTTGTAATTGATTTAAAAATATAATATATTTATGCAAAATACATAGGTACGTATTTAAATTCTGTTTTATTGTTTTATTCATTGGTTTATTTGTTGGTTTAAAGGGACATAATATATCAACTGAGATTGTCAAACAAAAGTGATTCTGTTTGTTATCTAACTCTTTTAAGTGCTCTCCTGAATGGGCGCCATTATTCCATACTGCTTGCTTCAGTTAGTTTAGAATGATGCTACCGATGTCCATAACTCTGACTTACTTACAGTCCTCCCCCTCCTACCTGCCTTTTGACTGAACTGCCTTCTGTTCTGGATTTACTGTCCTATTAAATACTCTTATGAAATACTTTGGATATTCCTATAAAAACGATGAAAGTACTGATGATACTGAGTCATGATATATGTTTACAGTTAATATTATCACTACCAATCAGAGAAGACAGGAAGACATTTTTTAAAAATACTTTCTTTTCATATCTGTAAACCTTTTGTGTGTAAGAGATGCATGTGAATACTTATATATAGCAGAAGCTTCTAAGACCTACCATTTAACAAAGTCCTAAAAGAGCTGTAGTTATTGATAGAACATAGCAATGAAGTTTATAGTACATAACAATCTATGCACTTGGAGGCATATAATTCTGGTAGGATGCGTACGTAACTATATAACAAGTTGAGGTTTTTGACTAGGTTTTTGCTGTGGAGATTAAATTTTGAAATTTTTTTCTGCTGTAGAACCACATTATATGTTTTGGTTAGTGGGCTCAAGGTTCAGTGTACATTTGCTAGAATTGCTTATGTGTGATTATGGTCAGTGTGCTGGAAAGTTTTCAATAGATTTGCATTCTCAGAACACTGGTGTATGATATTTATAAACCACTCTGAGTCAGAAAGAGAACCAAACTGACTGAAATATGGCAAAACTCCCAGTGTCCAGCTTCTTCTTCTTTAAGAGTGATAAAAAGTTTTTTTTTTTTTTTTTTTTTTTTTGCAAACGGCTTATTTGGAAATTCTGGAATTAGAATTATTATTCTGGATAGTAAACTAAATAATCAGTCAATAATCATTCTCTGTCCTTCATTGAACTTATAGCCTATTTTGCAGGAAAGAACACCAGCATCGAGGATGAATTTCAAAATGAATCATGGGTAAAATGAATTTGCAGACTATTTAAATCTCTTCTATTTGGAACTTCTGACAAAAACTGCTATACAGACTAATTGTCAAAATACAGACCAATAATTTTCATACAATAATCAATGTGATAATTGATAATTTGTCCATACAGTAAGGAAGAAAAAAACAAAATTCTAAATTGAAATGTCATGGCAAAAAGCCTCAAGAAGTTATATTCTTAAATTATGTAATGGTTTACCAACATTAACATTATTACAATAACAAGTAAATTCAAATTTAGTTACACTAAATGTTTATATTTCTAATTGCATGTGCAATTAATTTTTTTAACAAATTAATTGGCATTCTTTTGAAACAACGTAAGACTTTCTAAAAATGAAACACTGCCTAATATAAAAAGAAAACAGGCTTTGCTTTCAAAAAGCACTATCCTATATTTTAATGACTTTGATTCATCACTGTGCAGACAAAGATAGTGCTGAAAGGTATACTATCTGTTAACTTCAGAGTGATTAATGACAAGGCAAGATATCAGGTATCCAGAGTTGAGAACCGATTAGCTTGAGAAAAAGCTGAAAAGCCAGAGGGAAGAAATAAGTCATAGTAACAAAAGGAGATGAAGAAGCAATGCAGTTCTCTTGACTGTAGATTGATATGCTCCTGTAGTCATTCTTAGCATCAAAAGAAATTTCAAACTACTGCTCATGCACACAATAGCTTTACATCTGAATAAAATACAAGTTGACCAGTAAAGCACTGAAGGCTTAAGAGATGTGTAAGAGTTGCCAGTAGCAAGCTAAAAACTATTATTACCCAGATTCCATAAAAACCACAACACAGGTTCTAATATAGAAAAACAAACAGCAGCAACTTTGGTCCATTAACATATACTTTTTTTAAAGTACTGAACTGTAATGGAGCAAATAGAATTGTACGTTAACTTACAATATAAGTTAAATCTGTAAAACATGTATGGAATTCCCTTCTCAATTCTTTTTTCCTTCTGAACTCTAGAGGTCTCAGTGCACAGTCAGAATAAATATATTAGGAGTTTACATTCTAGAAGGACATCAAACAAACAAAAGCAAAAGCATTCAAAATTACTTAATCTCAACAGCATTTTATGCAATATCTTACTCTACCCTTTTAATTTTTCTGCATTTGCAATCATTCTCATCATTAAAAAAAAAATCTTAGTTCCTTACATACCATAGCATTTCTCTAAAGGGATGAATTCCATATATGACTGTGTAAGTTAATAAGCATCCACACAAGCTGTTGTTTTGCACAACAATTTAAGACAGTACAGTAAAGCGTTCTGTACACTGAATGAATCTGGTTTCAGTAACTGTTCTGTTTCTTTGTATAGAAAAATACAAAATTAAAGAAACCCTACTGTGATAAGCAAATCATTCTTCAGTTGTTGAGTGTTGATAAAATGGTGCCTGTTAAGAGATCTTCTAGAAAATTAATAGAGTAGAGAATACCTGCTGGTTTTAAAGGCCAATAATAACAGTAAGAAATTGTGAGCATCTCATGTTGATAATGAACACTTATTAAGCTCTTAATTCCTTCTGCGAGAGAGATCTCGTTTGGACAAATCAAAATATGTGTGTACTTCAACATTCTGTATCAATGAATAGTAATGGATCACCTCAAGGTACAGTGGTCAGTTCTTTTACAGGCAACTCACAGGGTTAAACCACCTAAGCCTGGAAGAATCATTTTGTGTATATGGAAGTCTGTTTATGGAAGATCATGTGATCTGAATCCTAGGTTCTCATGAAAACTTTGGCATCAATTACAAGACTCTGGTAATTAAGTTTTCTCTCTATACAGAACTATGATAAAATACCCTCTAAACAGCTACTGCCTATCCCTCAAGGCAATCACATCCTACAGGCACTGATTTTTCTGTCTTCTATATTTGCCTAATACACAGATGCTATATTTCAGAATCACAGAATGGCCAGGGTTGGAAGGGACCTCAAGAATCATGAATCTTCAACCCCCCCTGCCATATGCAGGATGACCAACCTCCCCATTTAATACTAGACCAGGCTGCCCAGGGCCCCATCCAAGCTGGCCTTGAGCACCACCAGGAACGGGGCATCCACAACCTCTCTGGGCAGCCTGTTCCAGCACCTCATCACTCACTCTGTAAAGAACTTTCCCCTGACATCCAACCTAAATCTTCCCTCCCTCAAATTAAAACCACTTCCCCTTGTCCTGCAGTTATCAACCCTTTCTGATTCCCCTCCTTTTTGTAGACTCCCTTTATGTATTGAAATGCTGCAATGAGGTCATCCCACAGCCTTCTTTTCTCCAGGCTGAACAAGCCCAGCTCCCTCAGCCTGTCTTCACAGGGGAGGTGCTCCAATCCCTTGATCATCTTCGTAATATTTATATTACCTTATTAATATTTATATTACCTTCATGTTTAGGGTAGAGCTGCCCTATTTAATGTGTTTACTGCACATCTTCAATGTTGTAACTGGGATAATGGAGCTAAATGATATTTATTCACTTCTAATTAAAGTAACAGACTAAGACAACAGCTTATCTGTACTTTTCTTACTCTGATGCTTTTATACCCATTTTCAGTGAGGATATAAAAATTAGAAGGCTCTTTACATTACCAGAAAAGCTCAATATATTATACATGATTAGAGAAAGACTTACATATTGATAATAAAAAAGTCACACCACATCATAAGAGGCTACAGTTACAGGCAATCACAGATAATTTTAATAAAACTGGGACTTATTCACTTTCTGTGAGACAATATCACTTTCATTAAAACTTACTGCAGAATGCTTGTATGTTTGGTTTACAAAACTTTGTCTTGCATTTAAAATTCAAATATTCAGAAAATATATAGACACACCATTACAGAACATGTCACTATACTCACAAGCTTTCAGAAGCTTCACTGGTTCAAAAAACATTTAATGATTATTTAACAATTATAATTAAGTTTAATTTGTTTTAAATAATTCAATCACAAAATACAAAACTACACTTTAAACTGAAGTAAAGTAATATATGCAGATTGGTTACTTCTTTTACGTAAAACTAAATGCAAGCTTAAGTGATGTGTTCCTCTTAGCCAATAAAGCTATAGTAATCTTGCAACTGCAATTCATTCTATTCAAAACATGTTTCTTGCAGTTCTTAATGCGAATTCATTTATGGAATTATGTTTGACTTGGGGGTTTAAATCTTTTGTAAATGATCACTGAAATAAATCCATAAAATCATGTTGGTCACACTGAAAAATGAGTTTGATATAGCTCAGAGTCTATAATGACAAATTGTTAAGATGTATGAAGAACAGGTTTTTGCTATGGAATATAGATTTCAAAATACTTCAGAAATGTAATATGCAATCCTGTGGATCATGTGCAGAATTCTATAATTAAGTAAGAAAATTAATCTATGCAGTATCTACTTAAATAACAGTATTCAGAAAAGAGCTTCATGCTTTTAGACCATCACATTCAAAATGCAAATCACTGATTTCTTTCTGCTGAAAAAAATAAATTGTATAAAAGGAAAAACTTACTGTATACATACACACGTATATGTATATGTATAAAAAACTATTTTCTGTAAAATATTTCCTACTTTAATTTTTTTTAATTTTGGCCACTGGCATGATTTTGAATAGAAATTAAGGCAGCAGTGATATTTTCTAAAGCTCTCAGGGCTTGAAAATTGCCCTTTTTCCTATGTGGCACTGCTGCAGTTCTGAACAGTGAACACACACAACAGATTTAAAATAACCTGAATATGTAGAAGTTTACACTTTTTCTACTATCAAGCATTAAATAAAATGTTATTCACTGGCCATATTCAAACAATTTATAATTACTGTCATATTTTTTTTCAACTGGATATGTCAATATATAATTAACATACAGGAAAATAGGAATGAGATTGCACAGTATTTCTTGCTATGATAATTATAAAATACATAATTTGGATATGTACTCAAAATCAATACCACACCTGTCCTTTTATTTTCGACCATATCAACTCCTGCAGTGCAGAAACATAGAAAAAGTGATAGGCAGATGTCATAGTTGGAATTTAGAAATGCTTCGCCAGCAAATCTCAGCTGGAAGGCTTTGAAGCTGCCTGGGTTGGCAAAACAAATGAAGGAAAACAATAGTATGTAATTACTCACAAATGAATTCACTACGTAAAGACCTGGTGAGCCAACAGTTGGTGTTCCTAAGAGCAAGCTTGTTACTCTTTTGGCAACACATTCAGTATGACGGAAAAACATAGGAGGTCATAATTTTATAAGGGCAATGAATGACATGAAAAGACAAACTCTTAACTCCCTATATAGGAAAGGTTAACATACAATCAAAATTTGTGAAGCATGCAGAAAAGACTGTATCAGAATAAATTTAGAGAGGAAAAGTAATAAACTACAATTTCAGGTGGTAACTGATACAGACTCACAGAATGGTTTGTTGGAAATGATCTTGAATATCATCTAGTTCCTAACCTCCCTGTCATGGGCAGGGACACCTCTCACTAGACCAGGTTGCCCAAAGCCTAATCCAACCTGGTCTTAAAACCTTCAGGAATCCGCAGCTTCTCCAGAAAATTTGTTCCAGTATCTCAATATCTGATCTAAATCTCCCCTCTTCTAGTTCAAAGGGAGTCTCGAACTTATCACTTATCTTATCACTAACCTCCATGTTAAAGAAGTCCCTTTTCCAGTAAGTACTGGAAGGCTACTATAAAGTCTCCTTCTTTTCTCTAGGAATACTAGAGGAATTTTAAATTATCATTTAACTTTACACAGTCTGAGTCCCTTTCTTACTGGGGTCAAAACAGACCAGCACTTTCTGGTGCAAAATACCTTCATGATAAGAAACACTGAAGAAAAGCCAAAGTAGACAATGACTAGGAATTATATGGCAGCAACCTTCTAAAAACACAGTGGTCTAAAAAAGTAAAATATACCTTTCCATAAGGAAAGATGCAGGAATATATTATCCTGTACTGGAGAAGAGAAACAGAGCAGACAATACTGAGAAGTCTTTAACGTTATGTTTCCTTGACTTTTATCAGTCAGAATACAAGTATCTCAGGCAGCCTGCAGTGACTCAGAAAAAGTTCTTTGCTTTGTCAATGAAAAGTATGAGAAGTGGCTTGTTTGCTGTCACTTTTTTTTTCCCATAAAAAGTGATTTCATCAGTACACTGTGAAATACAAATATAGCACAAACCTTGAGAAAAATGCAAAAATAGGCAAACAAGAAAGCTGCATAAATGAAAATTTTAAAATTCGTAATGAGGCAAAGCATAAGTGTCAACAAAATTCAAAACAGTATCATGTCAAATACCTTTACAACAAGGTATATCCCCTATGACGGTGCAAATGCACAACATTTCAGTGGAGATAATTAAATTCAGTCAGCTGATAAAAGACAAGTCCTGAATCACTAGTGCAAAGTAAAGAATTCAAGATCATTAAATCATTCATCTGACAAAATCATTTCTGACAAAATGCTAAATGAAATTTAAGCTGCCCATCACAAAGCAGCAATACCCTCTTTGTGACATATTTAAGATTACTAAACAGATGAAATAAAGTAATTCAACAGAAACTCATGGTACTCCCTCTGAAATAAAAAGATGTAGGGGGTACTAATGAGACAGAAAAGCAGTGTCTGTGATTGACGGCATGTAAAGAAGGAGATTTTATTCATTAGAGAAAGTCAAGTTCTCACTCTACAAGAAGAGAGTGAGGAACATTACCTCTCATGCATGATAACTGCCATATTGATTCTCTCAGTGGAAGAAAAATTATAAGAATAATATCAGTTGACAGTGATGATGTAATAAACTCCTTCTAGCATATCAGTTCTGTTTCTGAACAAGCTGATGTGATTACTTGCAACACAGAATGTTAAAGAAAAGTTCTATATATTACTACAGTTCCATTAGATTCTGCAGTGCTTCAAAAAAATAAGTCATTATTCAGACAAGTTTTTGAGTGTATTTCTTGAAATACATGACAAATGGCACAGGCCCTTGACTAAGGTGGTCTGCTTAGGTCTTCCAGTGTGAAAAACAGTTGTAGTACAATAGTTGGTGCTTTTCTGCTACTGTAAAACATACAGGTTGTACTTAGGAGACATAAAAAAATCCATGCTTGTCAGCATCTTTATGACATGGATTTTGCTCTAAATCAAAATTTATATAATCACTGCACCATATTTTCTGTATCATAATTACTTTTTTCAATAATTATGCACATATTAGGATGCATGTCATGTATAATTAACTACTTCGATCACAGTATCAAGTGATTAAATATGTACATCAGCATAAAGGAAATTAAGGTCCTGGTCCCATTTCACAATACAGGAAAGTTACAAGATGCTGAAATGTCAGTTAGACCTGTGCACTGAAAATGAGGCACTGGAAAATCTATGAGAGAATATGTCTAGCCTGGTAACATAACTGATAAAATGTACATGGATGACAGCGAAATCCAGTTCAGTTTTGGAATACTAAAAACTCAAACATGGATTAAAAAAAAATAAATAGAAATTGAATTAATGCGTTCCTCTCATTTTTCAAAACTGTTTTTAAGTAAGGTATAAAAGTTAGAAACTTGCAGTCATTTGAATAAACATCTCAATGCTTTCCACATAAGACCGTATGAATGGTTTTACTGATATAAAATGACAGAATATAGTTTTAAATATTGAGATCAGAAGCACAGCTATATGCCTCTTTAGGCATGAATGCATAGGTCCAGGCATCTGTATGTCAGATAACAAATTACTCAAATCTCTTTCCACTGCTGAGATAATAAACAGTAAATGGCTGAAAAAGGGTTTGATGAAACATTAAATGGACACTCTCAAGATAATTATTTAGTGGAGTGGCAGCAGTATCACTGCAATATGGAAGTCTAAAGGTGGAATTTGCTGAGTCACAGAATCTGCATTGATATGTACAAGGCCTTCAAGAAAAATCTTTCAAACATACAGAAAAAGGACAGCATTCAAATTAACTACAATGAAAAATAAATAATATTTTTTAGGGCATTTATAGAACTAATCATCTACACATCAGTACTATAAACTTCTGTGATTACAAAAATGGGACTTATTTCTCCTGAAGAAGCCACAAAACCCAATCTTCATATACTGAGCTAGTAGCGACTCTGTGAAGACATTCCTGGAAAATCCATATGTTTAAAGAAACACAGAAGACAGTTTGGTATTTTGGATATTTTGATGGAAGCCTGGCACTACAGAGCTTTGGAGAAAAACAAACAAAATAGAACCAAAAAACAAGCTTGTTTTACTCAGGATGAGTAGAATTTATGGGAGCTGTTGCTATCTAATTTTTCGGCAGCAAAGTTTTTGTAGACTGATTCTATTTTTATTTTAGAGACATTTTTAAAATTCTGGAAAAAAAAACAGTGACAGATACGCTGCAATCATAGTTTAGCAAATGTAAATACTACCATATCTCTGTGGATGTTGATGATATACCTTCATGCTGATTTTGTAAATCTGACCTACTATGTGAAAGCCAGAAAAAGATTAATTTGTGGGGATGAAGTCATGGGTAATAACATTTTCATACAAAGAAAATATTTACCTCATTATCATCTGTATGCCGGTATGTTGCTTTGTGGCATATAGTAGATATAGTTAGTAATAACTAACCTCATTTCATCTCAGACATAATACAGGCTCTTTCTTGCTAGGAAATACTGGCTTGCTCATTTTACTACTGAGTACAAACCAGAAGTGATTGTGCAATTATTACTTCTCATGGTTACCATAACAACTGTATTATCAAGTTAGCCTTCTAGTATCCTTCATTTCTTCCTCTTATACTTTTATGAAGAAACTTTATTTATTTTGTAGTCCTTTAATAAATATTAAGAAAGTCTCACATAATCTTTAGTTTACTGTATGATGCTAAATAATTCCTTGATTTATTCAGATCTGATTACAGATTACAATATTCTTAAATTAAATAATTTTGGTTTTTTTTCTAGCATTTCTTCCTCTTTCAATCATTTTAACTGCCATTTCCTATTTTCCGTTTAGGACTCATGGGAAATGATATTACATGAACTGAACTGAGAATACTATATGATATTAGCACGGAACATACTATGCCCAAAGTATAATGCTAGATGGTGGAAAATATTTACTTTGGAAGTTCGAAACTGAATAAAAAAGTCTGTATCAATCCAGGATTGTTAGTTCAATTACAATTGTTTTGTTACTGTGAAGGCAGGTCACTAATAACCTTCTGCTGCTAAAAATAGATTTTACTTTAAGGGAATATACAAATTAAAAATATTTCTTTGGACTGTAGAGTCCCATGCCCTTTTAAAATCACTATGGTATATAATTACTTTCATAAAAATGAACAGGCACTGTATTTGAAGAGATGGAATCCATCTAACTAAGCAGGGCAAAGGCATCATCAGTAGGATAGCTGATTTAACAAGGAGAGTTTTATACTAGAAGCAAAAGAGGAGGAACAAAGTTACCAGATAGTCTGTGAGGGAGTTATGGACAGGGCCTGGAGTGATAAGAACACAAAATCATCGAGCAGAGCTTAAGTGGGATCACCTCTGGTGCTTTGTCTTGTAAGCGAGGAAGTGCCAACAAAGCAACCTTATGAAAAATAAAACAAACCCTAGTGTCATTATGGGAAATCAATATGCAGGGGTGCCTCTCTAAAGTGCCTGTACACTAATGCACACTGCACGATATGTAACACGAGGAATTCGAGAGCTTGAGAATCAAAATCATAGCTGCAGGGCTATGATTTTGCTGTTCTGACAGAAACTTGGTGGGACTGGAGCTTCCAGGACTGGAGTTCTTCTAAAGTGTTATACAGAAATATAGGGAAGAGAGAAGTTTGGGATATTTTCTATATAGAAAGCACAGAGATCTGTCAGGGGAGTTGATGCAGAGAACTAAGAGTTTTTAGTTAAGGACTGAAGAGCAGAACAGTATGGGTGACACTGTAATTGACTTACTGACCATGCTTCTTTAGATGCAGACCAGAATACTGTTGGCTTTCTGGGCTACGAAGGCACACTGCTTGCTCGTGTCCAACTTTCCATCCACCAATACCCCCAAGTTCTAGATGGCAGGGCTGTGCTCAATCCTTTCATCCCCCTGTTTGTACTGACAGCAGGAGTTGTCACAATCCAGATGCAAGAACTTGCACCTGGGTTTGTTGAACCTCATAAGCTTCACCTGGGCTCACTTCATCCCATCCCTCAGACATGTCAAACACATCACACAGCTTGGTGTCATTTGAAAACTTGCTGAGGGTGCACAACATCCCACTGTCAATATCATTAATGAAAATGTTAAAGACCACCACACCTGGTATTGACCCCTGAGGGATACCACTCATCACTGATCTCCATCTGGATATTGAACCATTATTCACAAACAAGGATGGACTTGGTGGAAATGTGAAGGTAAAAATGCAGCTTTGGCTGCAGCATACCCATGCAACGATGGAGTTCAGGAGAGAGATCAAAAAAAGAATGGATTTCAGGAGCACAGATTTGGCCTATTCAACTATCTGTTTGGAAGAGTCCATTGAGATGCAGCCCTGGGGGGAAGAGGGGTCAGGGAAGACTGGTGAATATTAAAACATCCTCTCCTCGAAGCTCAAGAGTGGTCCGTTCTAATGACCAGGAAGTCAGGCAGAAATGCTAGATGTCCTGCATAGATTGACAATTTGCTTCTGACCAAGCTCAAGCACAGAAATGAAACATAAAAAAAATGGAAACAGAGACAGATAACCTGGGAGAATTATGGAGATACTGCCCAAACATACAAAGACTCAATCAGGAAAACCCAAGTCCAGCTAGAATTGAATCTGTCCAAGGATGTCAAACTCAATAAGGACTTCTATAAGTGCATCTGTAAGAAAATGAAGACCAGGCAAAGTATAGGCACACTGATTAATAAGTCCGAGACTTAGTGACACAAGATGCTTATGTACTGAAGAACTTTTTATCTCAGTCTTTACAAACAGTCCTAGGCTCTGGAGAGCAGGATATAAGGGGAATAGCTCAGGGAATGCTTAAACAAACTGGGCATAGACTAAGGGTCTGATGAGATGCACCCATGAGCTCTAGAAGCTGGCAGATATAATTGTGAAGACATTCTTGGTAATCTTGATCACATTGGAGTTAGCCAAAAGTTGTCTGGATCTGGTCCTAGACAACTAGCTCTAGCTGTCTCTGCTTAAGCACGACCCATATGAACCAGATAACCTTGAGAGGTCCTTTCCATCGTTCTGTGATTCAGTGAATCATTTTAAAATTTTTCAGGTTGCATGTTTCACAAGTCAACTTGTCAGTTTTACTGAACATTCACAGTACAAAATTACAGAAGTCTGTCAAACTCCAGAAAAAAAAAAAAATCACTGTATTCTCACACTGTTTTGCAAGATTACAGAAATAAAACTGTTATTAATCCCCTGTTCGCTCCTTTGTGCTCTGCTTTCACAACTTCACTTCCCTTGCAAGAAGATAAGCATAACTTCCCCGAACATATTACAATTAAATTTCTTATTTAATTACTGAGCTGAACACTGAAGGTGTGAATACTTCTGTATATCAGTTGAAAATACCTTGAGTAAAACATCACAGGACTGTACT
>NW_024962252.1:19598942-19867523 GCF_019238085.1 Lagopus leucura
TTTTTTTTTTTTTTTTTTTTTTTTTTTTTTTTTTTTCTTCATAATGGTACTGTACTGCTTGCTCTGCATGGATTGGATTGCTTTGGGATTTGCCAAATACCTACATCTTTCTCTCCATCTAGTCATGAGCTTGCATTTCAACAGATTTTTTTTTAGCTTTATTCCTTAAGAGTATAATATTTAATGCTTCTCTTACTCCAGTTTTGAAGGTCACTCCAATCTTGTAAAACTTTTCTAATTCTCCTTTTTATTGACAGAGCATTCTAACTAGAGTCCTTAGCAAATTTCATTACCACATCTTTACTTCTGCACTCAAGTCATTAGTGGGTTGATATTAAGTCATTGCTGCTCCTGTCTCATGCATATTTGCACAGCCCACGTCCTCAAGAATAATTTCCAAATGTAGTCACCTTTTTAGACAGTTGTATGATGTAGGTTTGCAAACCACAGTTCTTTTGAACATCTATAGATGAATATGTTCTTTGATTGATATAGATATTTCCATCAGATATTTAAAATATTTAGCAAGGTGGCAATTGTTCATTTTCCTATGAGGAGCTGCAGTAATTACTGTGGATATAAAATGGTTCATCATAGTAACACTCATTTTTCTGAATAGGTAAGTGGACACATACTATGATTTCTATCATCATGTATATTTTAATTGTTACTAAGGATTTCCTTTCATTAAAACTCTTTTTGGTTAATCACTTTTGGTTGGTATGTGCTGCATACAATACTACAATTCATCAGTAATATGCATACTATACAAGTCATTTACATATACATAATTTCACTGCAAATTTATCTAGTAAATAAGCACAGGTGTGTGGCACCTGAGCAGTAGTCTTGGCTCCTGCAGCATCTTGTTGAGTGACTTTTGAGCTTCAGCAATGAATGTTATTTCAATGTTATTATTTCCTGCAGCATTTGTCCTTTTCCTAAGATTACTATTATTTTTAGTATTCCTTTTAGTCACAATTTGCCAGCTTTCTGCATGCTTCCTATACTTAAGTTTACATCCCTTTGTGTGTTTTTTGCTTCAGCAAGTGTAATTTATAACTCTGAAAATGAAATGGCAGCACAGGTAGAACAACAAAACAAAACAAAAGAACATTGTATTCACTATTTTGATCTTTGGAAAGAAGCAGAAATGCTTCTGCTGTTTTGTCTTGCTTCATATATTCTTCTTTTAATGAAGATTATTTAAGCATCATGCTTCGTAGCTGTAAGAGAAGCAGCATATATCTTTCCTTTAAAAATGTATTCTACAGAAGTGGCTACTTCATAAAAACATATTGATGACATTTCATTCATCTGAATGAACTAAAATGAATTAATGTTCAAAATTATTCTCTTTACCCCTCAACTCCACTTTAACATTGTTTTAATCATGTCCTTGTTCTCCATAACACTGTACAGAATATAGACCAGACTAGATTCGTTCAGTTGGAAGACCTACATAAGTCATGAAGTTCAAAACCCTGACCAGTTCAGGGCTACGTAGAAGTTAAAGCACATAAATGAGAGTATTATCCAAATGCCTTTCAATCTCTGAGAGGTATAGGTCATCAACCACTTTGCTTGGAAACTTGTTAAATTGCATGAACCCATGTATGGTAAATGCACCTAAAAGACAGCATAGAGATTGGAACATTTGGAATCACAGAATCATAAACTCACCAAGGTTGGAAAAGACCTCCAAGATCATCTAGCCCACCCATTCACCTACCACCAATATTTCCCTACCAAGACATGTCCCTCAGTCTAACATCTAAACATTTCTTGAACACTTCCAGGAACAGTGACTCAGCTTCCACTCTGGGCAGCCCATTCTGGTGCCTGACCACTCTTCTGGAGAGGAAACCTTTAAAACAGGCGAAGCTAAGGAAGATATGACTGAAGAGAGGCAGAACCATCTTCAGGTACATCAAAGACAGTTGCAGACAGGAAAGACTTCTCTGTTTGCTAGGCTTAGATCATAGCATCAAACATAACTTCACAAAAAAAAAGATTTAAATTACCTGTTTGAAAAACTGTTAACGAGAAGGGTGATAGAAAATAAAGGCTTGGGAGATTACAAAGCTTCTGTCTTTGGAAATCTTTAAGAACACATGAAAAAAATATTGGAGTGGTTTAACCTTGCCTAATGGCCAAATGCTCATCCAGATGCTTGCTCAATTCCCCCCTTCTCAACAGGAAAGAAGCAGAAATAGGAATAAGAAAACTCATGAATTGAGATAAAGACCAGCAGGTTGCTTGCCACTAGTATTATACACAAACTAGATTCAATATAGGGAAAATTAATTTAGTTTATTGGCAGCTAAAACTGAGTTTAGTAATGAGAACCTAAGATAAAAAATAAAACATCTCTCCTCTTCGTTTTTGCAGGCCCATCTTCACTTCATCCATTCACACTTCTCTATTGCTTGTCCAAGCAATGAAGCACTGCATCATCTGCTAGTTTTAAAAACTTTTATAAATATTCATTTAATGTTTTCTACAATACTCTGATACTTGTTGCCTTTGTTTCGGCGACCCTGGCTGAAGTCCCCTTGTGAAAGTGTTCCGACAGCCCCGGCCAGTTTCGCACGCTTTTCATGACACCAATATGGTGAGCGGCAAAATGGCGTTAATTGCAAGGAGCACATCCTTCTTAAAACTTTCCCCATGCCTTAGGCCGATTACCGTTATCTCTGACCAATGGACATGTGGCATCTCTTGTTTCCTCCTTATTTGGTCTAACCTGTTCTTCTCTCTTATCTTCAAGACATTTGTTGCCATGGTTTCCCAGGAGCCAAGGGGCCCCTGTGGAACCTGGAGACTGCCACAGCCCATTCAGTTAACTACAGATACTGACCAGATTAGGAACAATATGGCAATAATAACACAAGATAATGATTTATGCCTGACATTGTCAGTCAATTATGTTTGTATTGTTTACACATTACTACTTATTTTAGCACTTCACAGATGCTGTTATTTTGAAAAGTCTAAATTTAATACATAAACACTATGTATAATTTCTTCAAGTAGATCTGTTTTTCAGAAGACTATTTTGATAAGTGTTAATTATATGGTTGTCAATGGTATTAGAGTATTAAATATTTCTTGCTTTTAAAAACATATGGCAATATATTACATAGCATGGGCATTATCTACTTCTGCCTCTCAAATCACATTGACAAAACTATTTGCAATTGGTTGTTGAAAAATAGAATTTAAGTACGTAGTTCAGCCAAAAGTACATCATCAACATCAAAAGAAAACCTCTTTCAGCACAGGTAATTTACCATCTAAGTTGAAAAAAAAAAAACAAAAACAACAACAAAAAAAAACCAACCTACACTACCTGGATGCAAAAGAAGACACGCAGAAAAATGGCATGAGATTTTTAGGTGATTTAAAGCACAAAGCAGTAAACATACCTGACTGTATTAGGCATATTAAATCTATTTTATCCCTTTTGAGAAAGTCATTTTTTTGCTCTCTAATGCACTTGATACAGAGTAATTTGCCAGTGAAATACAGAGATAGGAAATTAACTAATCAGATATATATAATGCTCTGAAATCATAATGAAACTAAAATACTGAGATCATCAGCAGTTGTTATAAGTCACATGTCTGACTGAGACAGTGGATTTTTCAGGAACACAGGAGTAAAGAGGATTGCAAAAAGGAACCTCATTATAAAAATCTTGAGATATTACAGCACGAACAAGTGAACAATGAAGTGGTGAACAATGAAGTGTTCTAACGAGCTGATGGATATGTCAGCTTGTAGTCAGCTTTAATGTCAGTGAAACCTCTGAGAAACTGTCTAATTTTTTCCTGCCTGCCTGCTTCATTTCTATTTCTTTCCTTTCTCCTTCACTCCATTCTCTTGCTTCCTCATTCAATTTCTTTCCCTCCCTCCTTTCTTTGCCTCTTTTCCTTCATTTGATAACATCCAAGAAATATGCACTACATTTTATCTCACAGACGTCTGCCTATAAAACAAAATAAGTCTTCCTACATCACATAGTATACATGCCAGCAGCTTTTATAACTTCTGTATTACATATCATTAAATGTAGGTCACTAATAAGTGATTGTAACAAGTAACGTCCATTCCTGAGGCATGAGTTTCGATTAAAACGATGCATTTTTTCTGCTGTTGTTTGCTTGTTTAGAGTTGGAGCTAATTATTAACCATAAAATTAGGTTCCTTCATCTTGTCTCTTGATGATAGCAGATGCTTGTCTAGTCTAGTCATGATTATGGCTTCCTGAAATATGAATTGGTTGCTGCATTGCAAGGGTTTATCATTTTTTATCATTTCATTATTTCACGATTCATTAGTGCAGTTTAAGTATTAGGATCAGTAGGACAGTAACTGTATCATTACTAAAACGCTCTTTAGGACTTATTTCAATCTTTATCATTTATAAGTTAACTGTCAAATGTTTTTGGTATCAATAGTGCCTCACGTTACTTCTTAAGTCTTTAGTATTTTCAGCCCATTATTCAATCAAGTACAGATGAGAGCAGTTTGGCTGAAATATCCAGGTTCTTACATACTGCTTGCATCTTTATTCTCTCGTGGATTTTGTAAACTGTAGGTAAACTCCAACAGTGCCTCAGAGCATCTTCTATTATCCCTACTGTCAAAATATTACGTGTTTATTGCTGAAATAAAAACTACTGTAGACACTAGTTTCTACAATATTGGGTTCATTTTTCTATCTATTCAGAGCAATTATATCAAGAACTAGAGGAGAATACAAACAAGAGCTCTACTTTGAGCCCACACAACCCTGTTCTCCCTTGGTCTCCAAGCTTCTCTGAATAGAAATATGTGTTCTAAGATTGATATTTAGAGAAAACGTATGATTATATGCTAGGAATTACAATTAGATAAACATTTTTGCATTTCCTACCATAACTGTTTTAAATAGAAAGTTAACTACAATTGCATTCAGATTCAAATGAACAGAGATTTGTAAAAAGAAAATTGCTATGAACAGCCCTGTTTGGTATCTGAAGAGAACAATGGGACTGAGAAAGTAAAAGAAAAAAATGCATTGCTATGCATTAGTAAGCATACTACCTTGGGTGGAAGTACAGAAATGCTGGAACATTGAAGCTATATTCCACCACTTTAAAAATCCTAAATTAAAATGAGATAAAAGTTTATCACATACTTTAAGAGATTTATAACTAAAAATTAAGTTTTAATTTTTCTCCAAAATTTTCACTTTTTCTGCTGAATTTGCCTTTACTTCATTCAAAGTAAGACAGATCTCTCTACAGGGACTTTGAATAAACAACTATGGTTAAGATGAGAACAGATTGCCCATGTAGGCTATGGATGCCTCGTCCCTGAATGCATTCAAGGCAAGGCTGGAGATGTGTCTCTGGGCAGCCTGCTCTGGCTGGAGCCTTCGTTGGCAACCCTCCCTGTGAGGGAGGCTGAAATTAAATGATCTTTGAGGTCCTTTTCAACCAAGGCCTTTCTATGAGATTATAAAAATTCGCGTTTATACAAATTCTCTAAAGGCTTAAGATCTGGCCCTACCAAACAACAGTTAACCAAAAATAGTTTATCTCATATACAATGTCCTGTATTTGTTCAATGATTATGTAACCAAAGCTGGTTTTTGAGTGTTTGGTTTTTTTTTCTTTATAATGCATTTATAAAATACTATATCCGTGAAGCCACAAACTTTATTTTTTATAGCACATGGAAAGTATAGTTTTGAAAGAGACACTTTCTCTTTATATATTTGTCTTTACATGTTTCTTTCTGTCTAAAATAAAATTAATACCAACTTAATATACATTAACCTAAATTATATTATGGGTGAAATTAAGCTTGGTGTAAAATATATTTAACTGAACAGCAATGAGAAAATATATTTTTTCCCCTAGTTTCCTTTATTTCACTATCCATATATAAAAATGCAACTTCCAAATTTATTTTGGATCTTTTACTATCAGCACATAGAGAAAACACATTTCTTCACTGTAACTTATGGATATTTAGATCTTAGTGGTTAGATATTTAGATCATAATGTTTAAGTCTTACAAGACTTTATTAAAATATTCAGCATAGTATAGAAAAGAAAAAAAAGTAATTCTACAATAATATTTGACATCTCAGTAAAATGCAGCATTTGGACTATTGCTATTTTTGTTGTTGTTTGGTTAGTTTTTAATTAGAGTTATTTCATAAGAAATCACAGTTTTCAAATTTTTTCAAATGTATCAGTTTAGAACAAGCCAGTAATATAATCTGCTGACTGAAACTGATGGCAAAAATCACTTTAGGCCACACAGTAATGCATTCAATTACTCTCTCTTTTTTTTTTTTTTTTTTTTTTTTTTTTTATTATCTAAATTTTTTTTTTTTTTTTGTCTTTTTTTTCTTTTTGATAACAATCTTACTCTCCCAACTGTAACATCAGCCATAAAATTTTAAGGAAGTGTGAAATAGCTTATGGCCCTGATCCAGCAAATCACTTAGGAGAGAATGCAACTGGGTCTAGTCATACAATTGCATATGCACTTATATCACCTGTATAAAGCTCTATTCTTTTATTGAAGTATTCATATGGAACTTCCCGTGTTCCAGTTCATGCCTGTTGCCACTTGTTCTGTTGCTAGGCACTGCTGGGAACAGCCTGACTCAACCACTTGATTTCTACCCTTCAAATATTTATAAGTGCTGATGAGATTCCCTCTCAGTCTTCTCAGGTCTCTCAGCCTTTTCTCATAGGGGAGATGCCTCAGGCATCTTTGTAGTCCTCTGCTAGACCACTTCTAGAAATTCCTATTTTTCCTGAACTGAGGAGCTCAGAACTAGACACACTACTTCAGATGTGGCCTCACCGAGACAAAGCAGAGGAAGAGGATTCACCTCCCCCACCTGGCGGCCACGTTCTTCTTAATGCATCCCAAGATACCATTGGCTTACTTGTCCACTAGGGCACACTACTGGCTCACAGACAATCTGGTGTCCACAAGACACCTAGGTCTTTCACTGCAGAGCTCCTTTCCAGTAGGTCACCCCCTATCCCGTACTCATGCATGAGGTTATTTCACTCCAGCTGTTGGACTCCACAATTGCCCTTGTTGAACCTTATGATGTACCTCTTCATTCAGCTCTTTAGCCACTTCAGGACTTGCTGAATTGCAGCACACACTTCTATTGTGCCAGACAATCTCTTTCCCAGCTTCATATTATCAGGGTTATCAAGGGGTTTCAAATCACATAACAAATAATAATAAAAAATAAATATTTTTAAACCAAATTTTAACCAAATTTTTAACGTGATACTGCCTGTACTATCAACAAACAGCGTGCTTTCATAAAGCTGAATAGGAATGATGAGGAAAAATACATTTTCTGAGTTCAGTCATTCCTAATATTGTACTCTACATTTTCATGGGCCAAACTGTTCACCTCATCACAGCTGAAGTACACATCTCCAATGAATTTTATAATCAGTATATTTAAAATCTGTACACAATCCAAGTGTTAGCATACTGTCATCTATTTTAGGGTTTTTTTTGGTGCTGACAGTGTCACTTTCTTTTTTATAATAGATCAAGTTCTCTAACTATAGAAATACATATTTTTATTCATCTCATTTTCAGTAATCATTCCTTTTTTTAAAAATATATATATATATATTGCTATAATTCACTTCTTTAAATGCTTGCTAGTTGACAGTTTGGATTAGAGTGTCAATGAAATGTACAATTTACTCTCCAAGGTCTTGACTTACATTTAAGCTTTGGAAAGATCAATAGAATTTGCCCTGACATAAATTTTAATAATAAGGAAACTTGAGTGCAAGTTGACTAATACCTATGAAGTGAGCAAAGATCACTGACCTCCTCAGTGTTTGAAGCTATTCTAGTAGCTAACAGTAAACTACAGGAAGAATATGTATTCAATGTTATCCTAGTATAATTATATTTGTCTATCATAAAGCACTATCAGATATTGAATATATACTCAAAACATGAATATAATTAATGATGCTTTTCTATTAATAAAAGGAAAAGCATAGTAATGTGCAGAAGGGTTTATCAAAACTCATAAGAAATTTTGAAAATTAGATTATTAGAAGTGTTCAGCAGAATCATGCATGAAGAGAACATTTAAGAAAAACTCTGCTAAATCAGATAAATTAACTCATTGTTTGGAGTCACTAAATAAGATAAATTAACTCACTGTTTGGAGTCACTCCAATAAGGCTTTGTTAAGTATTTTTATTATTAGGTAAGGCTGATTATCTGTACCATGTTTAGGCACAAGTTCAGGCAATTCAATTTCATGTCTGAGTCACATGTGACTGACATATAACATCTCTGGCATGCAATAGGAACGTCATCTGGAAAATAGTTGAGTCTCAACCATCAGATCAGAGAAGACAGGAACTGTTTTAGGAACATGTTGAATGTGCAGTGGAGCAAAATGTCTACTTTGTAGCTGTATTTAAAGCACAAACTGTATTTTAAATATAATTATATTTTAATAATTATATTAAATATAGCAAAGAATGCTGAGTAAGTGTTAATCTCTAAACTTTGAAATTTCTAGTTTAAATTTTGCAAAAAAAAAAAAAAAGGATTAAAGATAAGTTGTAAAAGAAACTGTAAAAGGGGCGAAGAAAACAAATTAATTTGAGTTACTGTGTAGAAAGCATTTTATAATAAGGAATAAATGTTTATGAGACTTGAGATAGGTGAGAATTTCAAACTCTTAGTCTGGACGTGCTGTTACAGATCTCATGGTACTGCATGTATTTCATATACATGAAATTATGTGATTAAAAAAATCATAACTGCATGTAAAAAAAAAAAACCAACAACAATAAACCACAGCATTCATTTTCTTCCACAGCACTATTAAACCTATGGCCATTTTGGTGTCATCCATGAAAATGGCCAGAAGCCTTGGTTATACTTTCTCCACTCCAGTGACACCGAGTAGTTATAAGGTTTTTACTTAGGTTACAGGCTAGAAGGTTATAAAATATTTATATAAGTTCTAGTATATAAAAAATAATATTTTTTGAGATTATTTTAGTATCAAGGATCATCATCCTCATAATCTAAGCCTGAAAAGATTCCATCTCCAATTGTCCACTTCCCTTCATTTTCCTGCATCCCTGTTGTTGTCATCTCTATTCCCTGAAAACACTTAAAACCAAATTCTGTACAGCAAGTATCTCTTCAGGCTGGCTCCACCCCATCCCAGTGCCTTACAAACAAGTCATTTGTGTTTGAGGCACCGAAGTGCTGCAAGGCTCCATCTGAAAATATGAAAGTATGTAAAAGAAGCCTGAGATGGTCTCTTGACTAATGGGAGAGAATCTTCCACCATGGACATTATACTTCTCCCTACAAGTTCTCAGAATGCTGATGACTTCTTTTGAGTCTTACTCCCATGAAGAAGATTCATGTATTGATCTTGGGATGAAGTGGAACAGTAGAATCACAGAGTGGCGAGGGTTGGAAGGGACCTCAAGGATCATGAATCTCCAACCCCCCTGCCACATACAGGGCCACAAACCTCCACGTTTAATGCTAAACCAGGCTGCCCAGGGCCCCATCCAACCTGGCCTTGAACACCTCCAAGGATGGGGCATCCACAACCTCTCTGGGCAGCCTGTTCCAGTACCTCACCTCTCTGGGTAAAGAATTTCCCGAGAAAAAAAAAGAAAGCTGTGCATAGTGAAAAACAAGTACTTGGAAGAATAGCTTCATGTTTTTTCTCTTGTATAATGTATTTGGAATATTATTAATAAGGTTTTGGGTATTAATTTGGACAATATCTGCTGTTTGACAGGTGAGGAGGGAACTAGTCATAGACTGTAAAGAGGCTAACAGGGTCTCTGGGGAAGGGAGGAAATAAGGATTTCTATTATAGAAATATGTGAAAAAAGGCAACAATCTCATATTCAATAGAGAACTGTATTTTAATCACTTCTCATGATAAAGTCTCCCCTTTTCCCACCTATAGAGTAAAAAGTTTCCTGGATTTAACAAAATATATTCAAGTGGAAAAATACTGCTCTCAATCCACCACTGTTCACAGTAAACATCCTAAGCGTTACCATTACAAATAGCTAAGATACTGGTATTTCCTTCAGCTTGTGAATTAGACACATTAATTTTCAGTGCATCTTCAGATAAGGATCACAAAATCTGTCAGAATGCTAGTATCCCATGCAAGCTGCTACTTTCCCATTTGCACGTTCAACCAGTGGCAAAGATGAACAGGTATACCAGTGATGGATGCACATGTACACAGAAGACATTAATTTGGCCAGCTACCAAGATGGTCCAAACAGAAGGCACTGATTTTAACAACATCCACATGAAAAACTACCAAAAGTGATATAAAACAAGCACAGAACAACAAAACACTGTCCTCCTTTCTGATCAATCTACGATTGAATCTCACTTTCAAGAACACGTACATTTACATACCTCAATTTTCACTGACAAGAAATTTTGCATTTTCTTTCAGATCGTGCTGTTACTGCCAGTAGTATTTTGCTTGTTAAGGTTTATAAGATCTTAAGCATCATTTTATGTTCATGTTTTCTGTGCATGAGTTAAATCACTAAAACAGATGAAAGGTTTTAATCTACTACTTAGAACAGCATTCTCAATAAACAATTAGTAATTAAACAGCACATCTTGACTGAGAAAACAATATAGCTACAGTGGAATAACAACAGAAAAATGTCTTTTTACATCTTTATAATTCTTATAACCATTCTTGAAATTGCCCTAACACACGCTAGCACAGAAAGAAATGTAAACTTAAAACAAGCATATTTTGTCAGAAAATAATTGCAATACTATGTTTTATATGTGGATCAGTTCTGCTGTAAGGTATTCCAATGTATTGCATACTTCCAATAGTTAAAACTGAAGTAATTCATATTACAACAGGAAAAAATGAGGTAATTTCCCAGAATAGAATCATCTAAGTTGGAAAAGATCTCCAAGATCATCAAATTCAACCACAAAGCTGGCCTACTGGAGTCCCATCACTAAAACATGACACTTAGTGCTACTTCCATGCATCTTTTACATGCTTATTTGGCTAGGGACTGCACTACTTCCCTGAGCAGCCTGTTCTAATGTTTGACTACCAGGTCCATGAAGAAATTCTTCCCTATATCCAGCCTAAACCTTGTTGAACAGGTTTGCAGGCACAACTCATTTTCTTGTTCTATCACTTGCTAGAGAATAAAGAGAATCACAACTTCCTCAATTCCTGAAGGCCTGCCTTCTCCTCCCATGGTACTTATTTTGCTTAGAAGGAAGAAAAAAATACTCAATTTCGTTTAAACTTGATAGAGAAGAAAGTGACAGATAATTCAAAATCACAATTTCTTTTCTTCCCTTTCTTCTCAATTCTTACCAGAAACCTAGAAGACTGTAGCTGCATGCCACCCTCTCAAGAGTAGAGTGCTCTAAACTATTTTCATGTCACTGTGGGTTCAGGTTTCTATATTTAAGAATTTTCCTTGCCACCTCAACTCAACCTCAGTAGATGAAAACTGTAGAGATTTAAAGATTTCAAAAGAAATGTTTTGGGAGTGAAAAGGACAAAAGTGGGTATTTTATATAGATATAGATCATGCATGGGAAAAAACTTTACTGAAAGATTTTTCTTCTTTCGAAAAAAGGACTTTCAGTTTTCACAGAATGAGTCTGACTGTGATGCCCTATATAGTGAAGGAAGGATGACACTAAGTTGGCAGGAAGCATTGATCTGCCTGGGGAAGGAAGGACCCACAAAGGAATGTGGGCAGGCTGGATAGATGGACTGAGGACAGTCGGTGTGAAGTTGATGAAGTTCAACAAAATCAAGTGCCAGGTCCTGCACTTTGGTCACAGCAACCCCAGGCAATGCAACAGGCTTGCAGCAGAGTGACTGGAAGACTGTGCAGTGGAACCAGACCTTGGGGTATTGGTTGACGCTCTACTGAACATGAGACAGCAATGTGCCCAGGTGGCCAAGAAGGCCAGTGGCATCCTTACGTATCAGAAGCAATGATGCCAGCAGAAGCAGGGAAGTAATCATCCCCCTGTTCTTAGTACTGATGATGCCACATTTCAAGTACTGTGTTCAGTTTTGGTCCCCTCATACAAGAAAAACATTGAGACCCTGGAGCATGTCCAGAGAAGGGAAATAAAGCTGGGAAGGGGTCTGGAGCACAAGTCTTATGAGGAGGATTATTTTTCTAGCACATCTATTAAAAGGATACTGAATTTATGAATATAGGCGTTGTGAACATCCTAAATCATCCAACAAGAACTGATTCTGAATTCTTGCAAAACTTTAGTTGACAACCAGTGAATTGATTCTGGAAGATTATGAGGATTATGAACCTTTTCTTGTCATATTGCCAAAAAGAGGAAAGTCCTCATGGATGCAAAATAAGTCGCAGCATCTTCTGTTATTTATACAGTTTCACTTTAGTACAACGGTCCTTTAAAATAGTCACAGAGAAGTCTGATTTCTTTATGATACAAGGCATTTAAAAAACCTGAGGAAATGTAAAACTGTACAAGAACAACCTAAATCAGCCATTTCAATAAAGAAAAGGTTTACACTATTATTATAGCCCAAGAAAAAAAAATGTTTTGCCTTACCTGTAAAGCCCTTGTCACATTCACAAAGAAAGGTGTTTGGAGTTACATTGCTGCAGTTACCATTGAAACATGTATGTGGTTGGCATTGTCCAACGATTTCTGTACAATTTTTACCTATTTAAAAGGAGTAATAAGAACATTGAATTTAATTAATTTTTTCCTCAATATTTTAAATATTTAAGTTAAATAATATATTAGATGGATAGATAGATATTAGTACTAATATTGATCACTATATTTCAAGAAAATTACTAGAGTTTTAAAGAATGGTACAAAACTATTTAGTTACTTTAATATGAATGTTATCTACTCCATCTACCACATGGTTAGAAATTCACGTGTAACATAAAATCCAGAAATGCAATTAATAGATAATTATTTTTTGTTTTTGACACGAATATAGCCTACAGTTTCTTCCAGCATAAAAAGTAATATGAAAAACAAAGCTGCTTTCATGTGCAATCCAATTTTTGACTAAGTTTTTCTTATTATGCATCTTTCTAAGAATTACCATTTCAATTATCAATTGTTTATGCTATTACAGCATATGGGCATAAGAAAACATGAATATGCTTTCCACTTGTATTGTTACTATAGCATTATTTATGATTCGGCAATTATCCCACTTTCTAATACACCTTTTGTTATGGGAAATGCTTTTACGTCCCCACAATTTGATGGTTTAATTTACTAGTTCTTGTTCTTGTACAGTTTATTTATTGGACCAGTACTGTCAGTACAAAGTGATGGCATTAGCCAACACTGCCCCATATAGGCTAGCAGAATATTTTGAGCATTGCTTAATGACTGCATTAAACATGATTAGTTTTAATTACCTATGAATATTCCAATCAGTCTCAATAATAGGAGTAGCAGGCTTTTTAGGCATTATTATTTTCAGAGCATTTTATGCAGCCCCCAGAAATCTCAAAAGAAATGGGAAACATACTGCATCAGTGATTTCTGCCATTAGTTTTCTGCTGCTTTTTAAAGTTCTAAATTATATAAAAAAAATATTTTTCTCATAACACTGATATATTCATACTTGCATAATCTATTTGCAAATGCATTGGTATCTGAGCTATTACGCCATTTAAAGAGCAAGTAAAAATAAATTACATCAAACTTTATTTTAATATAATCTTTAAATTCTTTGTGTGAACCTACTCATTCCTGACTCATCAAATGTGTTTCCTAACATAGCATCACAATTGAAAGACACAACAGAATTGCAGCCACTGAGGGAACATTTGCTAGAATTCTGCTCCACAAGTACGGACAGAGTTGCAACAATCCTTCTTTAGATAGGAATGACTAATTCTGGTACTTTCTGGTTTCCTGAGCTGCATTATTCTGAATGCAGGAAAAATACATCCAGTGTTTACATCATCCCCTTTTGTTTTTCCATGAAATCAAGACTATGACTGGGTAAGAATGTATATAATCATACTGTACTCTGATAGCAAACAAATATGTTTTCACCTAGATGTACAACATAAATACTGCAGCTTTACATACATAAAATTGAGTGATTCATTATTATTATATGAAATATTTAATATGATGATAGCAACAATTAGTTAAACAAGCATGTTGAGCAAACTTCTTTGGAAAGGAACATGAAATGTAAAAATTATGGGAAACGTGTAAATATTGGTGTTTTTTTTTTTTTTTTTTTTCCTCCCAATTAAACAAATTATTTTTATTGAAAACCCTGATTTTTAAATTTTCATAATTTTGTTTAAGTAGCTGTTATGGGCTGACTCCCAGGAACTTCTGTTATTTTGTGTAAGAAATTTTGTTGTTGTTGAGCAAACATATTAAAAAAAAAATCTGTTACTTCTGTCACGTTCTTAAGTGGGAAAGAAGCATGAAGATGATATTTTAATTCTCCCTCTACAATCAACACAAGAATGTAGGCAAGTACAAACTACCTTTGAATGACTGCCTAGTTTCCTATGAGAGACCAACAGTAAAAGGCACTGCGCATATATATACTGCGCATAGAGGCAATAGACAATCAAAATGTATGGAAACATTGTTAATGACATGCTCATTTTATATATATTCATACTCTTTAGTAGACAATAACACTTATTCATAGATGGAAAAAAATACCTGAAAACTCTGGAGGACAAGTGCACTCATATGACTGTCTGGTGCCTTCTGATTTCTCGGTACAAGAGGCATTGTTATGGCAAGGTTTAGTGGAGCACACATTAAACTTCTGGCAGAATATTCCAGAGTACTCTGAGAAACAATGGCAACTATACTGTTTTTCCCAAACATGGCTTAAACATCTTCCATGCTTAGAGCACAATGGTGAATTTGGAGTCTCTTGACAAAACTGCTGCTTCACAGTTATGTTCAGACGAAGGCCCATGTTGCACAGATGTGGGCCTCTCTTGTGTAGTTCTACAAAGTAATGAG
Organism: Lagopus leucura; assembly: GCF_019238085.1. Taxonomy (NCBI): domain Eukaryota; kingdom Metazoa; phylum Chordata; class Aves; order Galliformes; family Phasianidae; genus Lagopus; species Lagopus leucura. The sequence goes on from NW_024962252.1 coordinate 19,614,045, forward strand.
TTCCAACACTAAGCCAGGTAGGGTCAACTTGGTGCAGTCCTCTTATCTGGCAAACAAAAATCTGCTGCTCTTGAAGAAAGCCACTTTTGGGGCAATTAATAAAGTCTTCCTTGGAGACATTTACCAAATTCATACCATAGGACTGAAATGATGGATCAGAAGAGATGAAGAGACTATCGCCCAATTGAAGCTGTACAGGGCATATCTGAGGGACACTGAGATTTTTGTCTTCCCTAGTAGAGTTTTTATTCACATTCCAGCATTCTGAGTAAAAGTCTGTGCATATATTTTTCCTTAGTGTCCACTCCATTACAACGTGTGCTGGTTCCACTCGCCATTCAGCAATTATTTGCCTCTCACATATGATCTGCCCCTTCACAATGCAGAGCTGAAGAAAGCACACTATGATGTGAACTGTTGATTTTGAAGTCATTGTTTCAACTAGCATGTGGGAGTCTTCATTCACATGTGCTTTATTACTGAAGATGGATTTAGATCACCTTTTCCTAAGCTGTTTCTGTATTCTCTTTGGTAGCCTAGGAATTCAAACAGAGAAAAGCATTGTTTTCATGCTAAATGCAGTAGACTGATAAAGGTTTGTTAAAAAGAAAAAAAAAAAAAAAAAAGGGAACACAAGGAAGACTCAGCAAAGTAGGGTTGACATGTAATAAAACATAATCAGAATTCTTTTTCTGACATTCCTCAGTTTTTCTTTCTTTTGGGCAAACCCATTGAAGGATGCAATATTATTTATGTGCAAAGCTTAACAGTATATAGCACCTCCCTCTGATGAAAGAAAGCAACATCCAGTCAGTCCTATATTCACAACTGTAGTGCATGCAGAAACAATCTATAGGCAGTCTGATGAAACTGTGTATTAACTATGGTAGAAACACATGGCAAGCATTTACTGCACTGGAGTGACTTCCCAGCTAGTTAGCAACTTGATTTTGCCTTTGCCTTCTTGCTCGCCCTCTCCTTTTGCTTCAAAGTGATCTTCACTGTCTGAGCCAACCTCCAACAGAATTGGACCTCCTTAGCAAATCATGCATGAGAGTTTGGCCCAATGGCCTTTGTGAAGCAATGACCAGAGCTGTTAAAGTCTTAGATGAAACCATAAGGTTGTGAATTATTAACTAGCAACTAGTAACAGTGCAAGACCCGAGGCTTAGAATGCTAAACTCAAAAGGGGTACAAGCTGCATTTTGCTTGCCTTCTCAAAACTGTTTTATTTTCGTTTAATTATCAAATTCCAATTCTGCCTTCAGATAAGACACACTCTAAGCACCTACTTCACAGCCAGGCAGGTAAGATAATTCCTAATTCCTCACTATTTCCACACCTGGGAGCTAATTCCCTGTAGGGGAAAAAAAGTGATTAAAAAAAAAGACAATTTTGCAGAATCGCTATCCTTGAATAACAAGCATTACCTATATTGAGACTATTCCATCATCTTGAGTGTCACATGATGTTCAGCAATACCATTAAATAGCGTTCTAGCAAATGTACAGTTTTGATCATTTAGCATTTTTTCTTCTCATCTAGCAAGTTGAACTATTATATCCATTATAGCTGCTATTGCATCCGTCACTATTATCAGATATAAAAGTCTATGCTTTATATTACTGAGTATTAAGAAATTCTACATTCTGCAACCTGTCTTTACGCATCTTTTTTTGTAATGAGATTTTCTCAGGGGTTACTAAAATTAATGTTTATAAAAGGTTATCTTTCTTTTTAGACATTTTGAAAAGAGAGCAATTGAATGACTAATATGGAAGAATTCTTGCCCACACAGTTCTCCTTTCATCTCCGTAATTCTGCATAGTTCTGATATCAAATACAGGCTTCTTTTTTACTGATAAAGGGTACCTCTTCAGAGTACTTGTATGGGAAAAAACTTCTGAACTCTTTCTAAGTAAATAATCAGTAGCATTAAAAAAGTTTATATTTGGTCTTTACAACATTCATTACCAGTCTTCACTCAACTGAAAGATATTGCTGTAAGAGTACTAGAATAACCAACTTTAAATAAGCAATTTTAAATAAGCAAATACATACTGTAAAGCAATGGCAAGAATAAGGCAAGATGCAAAATATGGAAAATGAAAACCAAGAGTGAATAAAGATTATTTGTTTTGAGTTAGCAATAAAATCATGAGGAAAAAAAAAAATATATATATATATAGTAAAGAGTATTAAAAGTTAAGACCTAAGTATGAAATAGCATCAATACTGATGTAGATTATGTAGAAAGTCAACAAAAAAATGCAATATCCACAAAATGCTGATACCATAAGTCATGAGATAAATTTGTTCCATGAGATAAAATTTGAAAGCAATTATAACTGTCAGATTTTATGTCTAGATCAGGCAAGAACAAATACTTCTTATACTTCCACATACTTCCATGTAATTTATAAGGACAAAGAAAAACCCAAGACTTGCACATGTTGACACACAAAGGAGATGAAAAAAGCCTTTGACACTGAGACTCCTCTCAAAGCCTTTGACACTGTCTCCCACAGCATTTTCCTGCAGAAGCTGGCAGCCAGAGGCTTGGATGGGTACACTCTTGGCTGGGTAAGGAGCTGGCTGGAGGGCCGGGCACAGAGAGTGGTGGAGAATGGAGTCAAATCCAGCTGGCGACCAGTTGTGAGTGCTGTTCCCCAGGGGTCGGTGCTGGGGCCTGTCCTCTTCAATATCTTTATTGATGACCTCGATGAGGGCATCGAGTGCACCCTCAGTAAATTTGCAGATGACACCAAATTGGCTGGAAGTGTGGATCTGCCTGGGGGTAGCGAGGCCCTACAGAGGGATCTGGACAGGCTGGAGAGCTGGGCTGGAGCCAATGGGATGAGTTTCAACAAGGCCAAATGCCGGGTCCTGCACTTCGGCCACAACAACCCCAGGCGACGCTACAGGCTTGGGGCGGTGTGGCTGGAGGACTGCGTAGAGGAAATGGACCTGGGGGTATTGATTGATGCTCGGCTGAACATGAGCCGACAGTGTGCCCAGGTGGCCAAGAAGGCCAATGGCATCCTGGCTTGCATCAGAAACAGTGTTGCAAGCAGGAGCAGAGAGGTGATTGTCCCCCTATATTCAGCACTAGTGAGGCCACACCTCGAGTACTGTGTCCAGTTTTGGGCCCCTCACTGCGAGAAAGATATTGAGGCCCTGGAACATGTTCAAAGGAGGGCAACAAAGCTGGTGAGGGGTCTGGAACACAGGCCATATGAGGAGAGGCTGAAGGAGCTGGGAATGTTCAGCCTGGAGAAGAGGAGGCTCAGGGGAGACCTTATTGCTCTCTATAACTTCCTGAAGGGAGGTTGTAGTGAGCTGGGGGTCGGCCTCTTCTCTCGTATCATTAGTGATAGGACCAGGGGGAATGGTTTCAAGCTACGGCAGGGGAGATTCAGGCTGGACATGAGGAAGTATTACTTTTCAGAAAGGGTGGTCAGGCACTGGAATGGACTGCCCAGGGAGGTGGTGGAATCACCGACCCTGGGGGTGTTCAAGGAAAGACTGGATGTTGTGTTGAGGGACATGGTTTAGTGGGAGCTATTGGGAATAGGTGAACGGTTGGACTGGGTGATCTTTTAGGTCTTTTCCAACCTTAGTGATTCTATGATTCTATGATTCCTTGGTGGTATATGTACCACAGTGGTATGGTGGGCCTCCATTCACATGTCTCCAGTTCCCATTGTCTATGGATCCAGATGTACATACACTTGAGCTGGGCTGTAAGCTCCTCTAGCTTGGTGGCAGTTTTTCCCTTCATTGTGTACATCACATGCAGAACATCAGAAACCAGCCATGATGGGTACAGGCTCATTCATGACATGATTCCTCCACAGCCCTGCAGCCTTCCCCATGCCTCTTACTCGTGTTTACTTCTCTTGCAGTTTTATGCACCTAACATGCTTGCATACCAATATAAAGACCAAGCACCTACCAAAAATAAAGTCCAAGGAGACAAAGAGCCAAAATACATGCTAGACAAAATATGTCATTTCCAAATAGCCTAGATAGAAAGCACCATTATTTTTTCCTGCGTTCTTTGCTTGTACTTCTCTACCTGGGATTGCAATACTTCCCCTGACTGTGATCCTCACTGTCGCTTGCTGAGGTCACAAAGGCTGAAAGAAAGCTCAACAATAACAGGAGATTACAGTTACCTTGTAAATTGGGCAAACAGCTCAACACAGCATATTTCAAGATTAACAGTTAAATATCTACATAGAATCAGTGCCTGTTTCTTGGAACATTAGGTTAGAGAATCTACTAAATGCAAAGCAAGCCTTGCCATGATTTGTTACTTTTGTTATATTTTACTTCTTTATTCAGAATTTAAGAATGGCACTCTAACAGAGGCCTTTCTTTTCTTAGATTCAAAATGATTGTAGAAGCAACAAAATTAAAAACCTCCATAATAGTTCCCAGATTCCAAAAAAGAAACTACTTTTACAGTTAAATTAGTAGAAAGAGCCTTAAAAGAAGTCAGCAGGATTAAATCCTCATAGAGAAAGCCAACATTATCTAAGGACACTGTATTAGAGGGGGAAAAAAAAAAAACTGTGCCACTAATGAGGACTTGAAAACAGACAAATAGATAAAAGGAGTTGATAAGGCTGAAGAGGAAAGGAAATCAAGGTGCACACCTCACAATCTTCAATTCCCTAAAAATAAACAAAACAAAAACATCACAGGCTCTGGTATATTGAGTGTGAAAGCATAGATTCATATAAAAAACACCAGAGAGATGAAAAAATTCAATAAGCAAATAACAGTATTGAAATGAACAATAAATCATTAAAAACACTGTAGTAACAGAAAGCATAGCAGCCTCCATTTATATCGAGCAGACATTCTCTGTACAACAGGAGCGTTTGAAGAGATAAGTTAGAAAAACTAAATTACATTTTAGTTTTCTGCTCACTGTGAAAGAGTTTGGTTATCTGGTACACAGAATTTGTCAGCATTTGGAGCGTTAATAGAAAAAGTAGATAAATGGACAGCAACAGTGAGTCTGATCCACAAAATACCCAGTGTTACAAGAACTCAAGAATTAAATAGAATAACTTATTCTTGTACATATCCTCTTGCTGTGAGATATACTTCCACGTCAAATATTAGAGAAGAGTCAATATGACTCCATGTAATGCAAAGTCAGGACTCAAGAGAATTATCAGAGTCCTCTGAGGATTCCTCATAAAAGGAACATTATAAAATCACTCTAGAAATTCAGGATCGGGACCTTGCCTTTTAAGATATCCTTCCTTCAGGCTAAGAAGAAATTGATGTACTTAACAACATCATTTGTAGGAAGAGTCAAAGCATTACTCCTTCCTCGCAGTTGAGTGTCCTACTATGCTCATTCTTAATGAACAGGGAAACTTGAGTTATTTTTTGTTCAGTGGTATTGCAGTTTTCTGGAGTAGAGTTGAAAAGTGGCCTCCTGTGAATTCAGCTTATCTTCTCAGAGATGATAGAAGGAGGTGATAGAAGGATGAAGGAAAGTTTTCATGTTCAGAGGAGAAAATTCAGGACTGATTGGCAAGGCAGGCACAGTAGGTAGCTGGGTGCTTGCAATGCTTAAAGAGAAGTCACAGGCCTCCAGGGTGATGACAGTACTTTCTAAGGACTGAAGCACACAGAATTTGAGGGAAGCCAGAAGTTCACCGAGATGACTGAATTCAGGGACCTACATAGTGTAACACAGAATTGTTCATAACCCCTATCTATATATGTTCTATCCTGATTATCCTGCATTTTCTCTATTGCAAAACTTATAATATTAATTAATTATAATTAATTATAATTAATTATAATTAAACAGTTATAATTGAATTATAATTATAATTAAACAGTTATAATTAAACTTATAATTATAATTAAACAGTTGCTTCTTTTTTTAGTAAAAAAATTATTTTTCTTTGCTTAAACATTTGGAGGACCATGCTGGAATAGAAGGTCTATGCAGATCATGATTCTCTAGGAGGAACAAGTGTTCTCTGCCTTTAGGATTGACACAGCACCTTTTCTTATATCTTCTGAAGACATCGCTGTGTCCCAGGATGTGTGTCCTTGTGTTATTGCTGTGGTGGCACGAGTCACAATCACATTTAGTGAAAACTGTGATCACAGTACAAACTAGAGAAGGAAAATACATATTCAGAAGATATCTCAGTCAAACCCAAAGAGAACTTCACAAGTCACTGAGAATGACATTCCCTCTAGAACCACTGACGCCACTCTGCTGAATAGAGTGAATACACTCTGCTGTAGTCACCAGTGATTTCTTGTAGTGAGGGGCCCAAAACGGAGAACAGTACTCAAGCTGCAGCCTCGTAAGAGCTGAGTACAGGAGGATGATCACCCTCTCTGCTCCTGCTGGCAGCACTGTTTCTGATACAAGCCAGGATTCCACTGACCTTGGCCACTTGAACACACTGCTGATTCATGTACTGCTGAGCACTGACCAACAGCCCTAGGTCCTTTACCTCCACACAGCCTTCCAGCCACTCTGTCCCAAGCCTGTAGCATTGCTTGGGGCTGTCGAGGCCAAAGGACCTAGCACTTGAGTTATATTCTATAGAAAGTTATTCTTGTGTATCTTTATCAATTTCAATATGTAACTGCCTTAAGAACATAAAGAATATAAACAGATCAAATCAATCTGTACCGTACCAGTAACTGAGATCCACAAATCCATTTTAAACTGATTACCACCTTATTTTCATGTTTTCAATAGTCTGAGAATATTTCTTTTTTCTCTTTTTCTGTTTGTTTGTTTTTTGTTCCTATAGCATTTTTACTTCTGAATTCCACTCCAAACTATACCTTTTTAGTGCGCTTTGGTTCACATAATGCAGCGGTTTCAAAACAAGTGACCTTCAAATGAAATAAACCTGAAAGAAACATTGCAATAACTAACCTGTGTTCTGCAGCCAATAGCGGTCATCAGCCTGTATGTATAGGGAAAGCTGGCAATAACACATCTGAAAAGAAACTGTTATGGATGTCAGGTAGCTGTATCAAGTAGCTTCACTGCTTCACTTTCAATTTCTCTATTTTCTGCATTGCTTGGAAATGTAGACTTAACTGTGAACTAAATGTGAACTAAAATAGAACTAATTTCTTAAACTATTCAAGGAGTTCCACCCTGCTGTATTCAACAGAATTGTTCCCCAATTAGAGCACAATGAATTAAATCCATCACGTAGATTAATCTGCCTGAAATTAGCTGAAGGTTTAAAAAGAAAATTCGTTTTTGCTAAGCCCAGCTAATTTAGGTACTGTGAATTGATCTCTACAACTCAGTTAAAGGTATTAGCCTAAATTCTTCATTCTTAAGAAACTATATTAGTCAAGGATTGCTTGACTATTTCAGTTTATTGTAACTGTAGTTGAGAATAAAAAGGAGCAAGATTACTGAAGACTCCTGGATGTTCTACTTAAGTAAAAAATGAACAGCAAAGGAGCTAGAAAGATGGAGTAAGGTTGGATGATAAAGGAAGGTTCAATTCTCTTTTGAATCATTTTGAAGCATTCAGGAAGAATCAGTGGACTATGATTTTACTTTTTTTTTTCCCCCCCATTTATTTAAGTCACATACTGGAATGCATATTTTCCCTTATTCCAATAAAAGAAAAAAATGAGCGGAATCATTACCAATAAGAACGAAACAGTATTATTTTGTAACCATATATGTTTCAAAATTTAGTAGTATGGTATTACTGAGAATTCAGATACAATGCCTACATCCATACCACTAAACATTTTCAAAGTTAAAGCAAATCTGAAGGCAAGATGCATAAAGAATAGTATTTAGACCACAAATATCTACTTCTCTGCCTAATTATATTAACAATAAAGAAAGAAATTAGTAAATTATTTATATATATTACCAAGTCTAGTACTAAGAACAAGACATTGTTCTTCCACAGTGTTCAGCTGTTAGGCTGTTTCTTGGAACCGTTGTGACTCTTATCAACTCATCTTTACCAAACTCACTTGATCAGTGAGTTTAGAGGCACAGTTTATGAGATCTCTGGCCATGGATCATTCCCGATAAGCAGTCAGAGAGCAGACAGACATTCAGAAGGCTGAGAAAGAGTGATAGTTTTGATAGGTCAGACCATCCCATCAAACCTCAGGACTAGAAAATAGCCTTTGTCAATGTTCAGTTCGTAAATTTCAGGCCTTCAGTACTGAATTTGATTATTACATTTCAAGGAGCTAGAAAACACAAGACAAAGCACAGTATCTACATCCATTTCATGAAATTATTTAATTTGCCAAAATAAATGAACCAGAATAAATACCCAGAATATATTACTATTTTACTAGGATTTTAAAATACAGGTTTTATATAAAAGCAAATATATATATATAATAAAAAAAAATAAAAATCAGACACGTAAATAACAAAATGATCACAATAATTTCATTTCTATGATTCACAGCATTAAAGGGTTTCAATTATAATTATCAGTTTGTAATTATGTATTTCACTTGATCCTAGACATTATTAATTCACATTTGGGAACTGCATTTTCCTTGTAAACATCCCATATCTGCCAAATGTATACTAACAGCATGCACAACACCTAATTACAGATAAACATTTAAGTTCACATAGTGATGAAACCTCATTCTTACCACATTGCATAAGTGCATAAATGCAAGGAATACACAAGGAGTATTAAAAATGTATGTTCCTCACAGTTTGTTTTTTTCTTTAATTTTCCTAATAGATGTGACAAATTTGATGTTAGCATTAAGACAATCTATTTAAAATGTTAATAATATATTTAATACTAAAGGTACAACAGCATACCTAGGTACCAAGGAAAAGCGATTTATTTTTCAGAAGATTTTTGTGGATTATTAATTTACAGTGAGGACAACGGGAACTAAACCACCATCCCATTGCATCTCCTGGTATATTCTCATCTACACTGGCTGGAACATAAATTAGTTTAAACTTCCCTTAATTTGTTAGACTCAATTTTGAAATAATAACTAAAAAAACACAAAAGATAGTACCACCTGCAAAGTTGTTGTACCACTTATTGAGGTTTCAGTTGCCCTCATCATAATTCTTGCACAAACTCACAGAATAAAGAATATGGAGCCTCCATATGAATGAAAAAAGAGAAAGCTCACAATTTTCATCTTATTTAATTTGAAGCAAACGAACAATTGGGATGCTGATGAAATTATCTTAGGTCATCACTGTCAACATTCAGAATATCAAACAACCATTTACATACAAGTTACTATCAAAACTCTTCTAAGTTTTGTCTGGGATAAACTGCAGCAGGTACACAGGGGAAATCTTTTTCCACACACAGCACAGGAAATTAAAGCATTTTTCAATGCCAGTCTTTCCACTAGCTGAGATGAATAGAATTTTAATCTAAATTTTGAACAAGAGAATAAGAGAATTTCAGCATTGATGCCTGTAATGCTATAACGGGATGGAATATACAGCAATAATAGCAGGGTGGCAAATTCTTCGGATACAGCAAATGAGAATGAGCCCAAATGCAGCAGCTGCAGAAATGAAGGAAAGAGCTGCTTACCCTAGGCAGGCCACAGGTTAGCAGGGATCTCCAGCAAGAAACATCCTCACCTCCACTGCCAATCCCTAAATGAGATCTGGAAGGGGCTGGATGCTGGCTCCACCCCTTCCAGTTATTCAGATGCACTGCTTGCAGCTGAGCTCCCCTGGATTGGCCCTGTCTTCCCACCAGGTGCTCAATCACTGGTTCAGGCCATGACTTAGCATTTTCATAACAATGTCAAAAAGATGTGAAGAGCTGGAAAGTATAGCATTAGAAATAAACGTGCAGTTTTCCTAAAAGCTGAGCTAAAACGAACACTCAAGTAATCAAGACTCTACCAACAATACTCAAAAGCAGACTTTAACTTATTCAAATAAAAAACCTGTATATAGAAAAAGAAAAAAGTATTCTCCAGACTGTCCTTGGGAAAAAAATGATCACAATATTAGTTTTTGTTAACAAATGCCTTAGGATTAATTCCTGAATTCAAATGCTTTAATTGTGAGAAGGCAGATATCTTGTCACTTGTTTCAACTGCAGAATCACATTGCAGGACAGAAAGTGTCTTATGAACCTCTAAAGAGGCTATGATAAATTTAATAGCCTACAAATATCTGTTTTGGTCCTCAGGCTGCTTTTATTTAGTTGGTGATTTTATTCAATCACATACCTGTGTTAGAAATCAAAGCAGAAACACTTCTTGGCTCAGAGGAAAAAGGTCACTGATGCATCAAAATTAATTTGCGTTGGCATCTGAGTTTTGGTTTTCTTTTATTAGAATACCACTGTTCTAATGTTAGATTTTAGATGGAAAAAAAAAGGTTTATATATTACTCAAATCCTCATCATGATCTCAGAAAAGTAATCTTTCACATAACTGTGCTGTTCTCCCAATCATTCATGGAAGAGTTTCATCTGCCAGAGTAGATTTCAGCTCTCAAGAAGCATGCAGACTGTAATTGGCAGAGCAAAACAGAAACTGGTTCAATGCTTCATGCTGAGAGCACTTCATTTCTCCCAGTAGGCCTTGGCAAAACTCAGCAGAGATCAGAAACAAAACAAAACAAAACCCTTAGAACATCTGACAAAGAAAAAATTTAGTGAAGTCTCTCTCAAACTTCTATACTTAGAAACTGATTGATGGCTACTGACCCCAAACCTGCTACAGCTTTAAAGTAAAATCACCTTTCTAAAAAGATACAATTATTTTAGATTTCTAGGATTATTAGAGGAAGATATTTATAAACCAGACATGATAAGGAGAAAAAGTATTTTTTATAAAATCTAATACCTGTTTTGTGTAGATACAACCTTTCCTGTGGTTCAGCAATTTTTGAAGATCTTTCAGATTAAAAAAAAAAAAAAAAAAAAAAAAAAACTGCTCTGTTCTCTGGAACCTGAGAAGAAAATTCCTGTCTCTCCTAGAGTTTCTGAAACATGCTTGTTGTTTTTTTTCTTCCAGAACTCCTGGCTCTATTAATGATTGACTAACCTTGCTTACTGGGATTCGTACTCAAAACCTGCATTGCAACAGCTTCCTCAAAATCTTATATTCACCTACAGTCAGGCGAAGCTCACAATTCCATATAGACATCCTTTTTCATAAGGATAGGATGGGGAACATATATTGTTCTTCTCTGCTGCTCAGCCACACTTATTTTAACATGTTATGTAAAACACAGCAAAATGTAAGCAAACAAATGAAATCACTACCATCTGTCACAAGTATCAAGGAGATACTTCGTAGAGAGAAAGTTATGAATTGCTCAAGCTGAGAACTATGTCAGAAGTTCTAAAATGATACCAGAGGATATATCATTCATCTCCTCATAAGAATGATAGAAATAAATTTGTTTAATCAGAGCCAAAAATGCAAAAAGTTCATCCATTAGTTACCATTAACTCAGAATACTATATTAACTATATTCTCTTATATAAATAAAATTGGAAAATGAATTCAACTCACTGTGCATAAAACAGTTTCTGAATATTTTCAGAAATTTGCATTAACATTCCAAAAGCTATAAAATATTTTTAATTCATAGCAGGAATATGAAGGAATATGCCTATATTGAAAATATATTCTATATATCTATATATCTATATCTCTCTCTCTATATATATATATAATATGCCTATATTAGAAAAGCAGCTATTTCACTTTTGAAAATGCTTAGATGTTACATTATTTTATTTGCTGTCTTTAAAAAAAAAAAAAAAAAAAAAAAGAATTAGTTTCAGATATATTCACTAACTCATCAGGGAATTCAACTCCCATAAATGAGATTTACAGTCCATTTATTTTTTCCCCATTTTTGGGTATTGTAAAAATTTTTATCACCCTCAGTTTTCCTTGTGTGAAAGCATTATTTTTAAAAACAGTATTTGTTTAAATATTTCATCTCTTGACTTCTGTAACACGTTGTAATATATGAAATATGCTTGGAGGTTACAATATCAATTTTTGACATTTGAAATTACTTTTATTTGATGTATGATTAAATTCACAATTTTACATCTTCTAACAGTATTACTATTAATTTTCCATCTGTGAAATTCAATTGTCATGTATTGCAGTGACTTCTTAGGGGTTTTAATCAGAATTAATCATCAGTGGCTTTTAAGTCCATACATGTGAACAATGTTTTCAATCTGTTCTCTTGAAAAAGCACTATTTTTACAAGTTACGTTCTGAGCATATCAATCAGTATGATTTTTCATTTTGTTTTGTCTTATTGAAACCATACTACAGATTTCACTATAATCTTTAAAATAACACAGAGATATTTACTTCAGACAGCAAAATACATGATATAATTGTAATACAGCGAACAGTTCTATAATGATTTTTCATTCTTAGTTGTTTGCTTATTTTATTGACTATTGATTTCCTGTGTTACTGTAACTATTTATCATTATTCATTAATTGCAAGAAATATTATTCCTAAAGCTAATCACACAATAAGATTTTATTATATTATTTGTGTAAACAGTGAAGAAAAAGTCCGATTCCCATATACCTTCAATCTACAGATCAGAAAGTTTTCAGAAGAAGTTTCATAGAAAGGTCAGAAAGATCCTTCTATAGAAATTAATAAGAAATGCATTTATCTGTATGACTTCATTCTCCCCTCCTCAGTCTTATTTTCTCATATTTTTCCATTTGACACATTTTACTTCCCAAAAATTTTTGTATTCTCACCATGTAGTGGTTGAAAAACCTTTCAGTTTCCTTGCTATTCCTTTCTCATTTCTTCTATATATAACTGTCAAAGTCTGATTCCCCCCCCCCCCCCCCCCCCCCCTTTTTTTTTCCTGAGCTGTGTATTTGCTAGGTATTTTGAGCTGTAGCTATTCCTAGACACTGCCTTTTGAATCAAGGAATTCTAGAATTGCTTGGGTTGGAAAATATAAAGATCATCTAGTTCCAACCACTGCCATGGAACAGGGTCACCAACCACTAGACCAGGCTATGTTCCCAACCTGGCCTTGAACACCTCCAGGGATGGGGCATCTACAGCCTCTCTGGACAGCCTGTGCCAGTGCCACACCACTCTCAGAGTGTAAAAAAAATAAAAAATAATAATAAAAAAATCTTACCATCTAACATAGCTCTTCTCTCTTTTAGTTTAAAACCATTCCCCCTTGTCCTATCGCTATCTGACTGCGTAAATAGTTGTTCTCTGTCCTTCTTATAATCTCCTCTCAAGAACTGGAAGGCCACAACAAGGTCTCCCCAGAGCCTCCTCCAAGCTTAACAAGTCCATGTCCCTCAACCTTTCTCCATAGGAGAGATGCTTCAGCCCTTTGATCATCCTTGATGCCCTCCTCTGGATCCGCTCCAAAAGCTCCACCTCCCTCTTGTACTGACATCACCAAGACTGGATGCAGCACTCCAGACGAAACCTCACAATGTCAGAGTAGAGGGGGACAATCACCTCCCTCTCCTTGCCGGCCTCTCACAACTTCTGATAAGTAGTTGTATTTATATTTGCATGTGCTACATCTGAGAAGTCTTAAACTGTGGATAATAACTTTAGATTGAATGTTTCATACATAAATAACCATGTAACTTTTTCATTTGAGCTGTAGGTTAGATGTAGTAACAAATCTGTCTAATAGCACTGTAGCTTCATTTGTAAGATTAGAGAACAGTTTAATATTTCTGGCAATTCATATTTTGAGAATAAAAATGTGCATATTTGTTACTTTTCCTATTATAAAAATGCTATGTTCTTTCCTTAAGTATATATAAACAAATTGATATGTTATAGATTTGTAAAATTATATTATTTATAATGTTAGAAATTCATTTTTCTCTTACAAATGCATGAATCAATTCTAATTTGTAATTCACATTCAGTGGAACATTTACAAGTGGAATAGAAAAAAAGGAAGTTAACTGCATAAAAATGTGCTGCTAGCAACCCATCATATTCAAAACTTTTAAAATGGTAATAATTTCTCATAAAGTAGTTAGGCTTAGCATCTGTTCAGTTAATTGACAGTAATCATTCTCACAGAACAGGCCATGATATCATCCTCTAACACACAGATCACCTTTACAGTGAAATAGCCAAACAGCAATGTATGACCTATTTTAAAAGTCTTCTTTCCTCATAGGACAGAACAAACATTGCGTAAGCACAATATCAGTAACCTACTTAGAGGCATTTTCCACTCTTTAGAATCTTCTGCATTTCAGCAGAAATACCAAGAGTTAGTAACTTGGGAAACATTTCTCCAGGAAAAGGTATACATCATGTGCTAGGTTTTCTTATGTTTGTTTCATTTTGTAAATTTGTTGCATTTGCTCTGTGACACCGTCAATGTAATCATGGAGATTTGCAGCACAGGTTTTGTATTTTTTTCCCCTCCATCTGGAGAGCAGAAGGCTGGGAAAATATATATTAAACATGTAGAATGTGAATAGGATGAAAAATGTCTTTGAACTTGAAAACAATCTTCCTTAGCCTTAAATTAAAGTCATTGCTTGAATAATTAAAACTTAATGTTTGTTAGCTAGGCCAACAAAGAAATAAATACATATATTCAAAATATATGTATGCACACAGAGTAAGATAAAAGTAAGTGATGAAGAGATAAAGCTATCCAGTATGCTGACATTTTTTAGTGTGAGGTATTTCAGACTTTTTTAGGATTGCATTTATTGGCCAGGCGTACCATTTATATATCTGTCAGCAGTGTACAATGACAGTATCCAGAGCACATAACTGAAATAAAGTGGAATAAGATTTATGTTCTGTTTCAAAAGTGGCCACTATGGCTTTTAACAGAATGAACTACTCCTGTGGTAGAAAGCATTATCTTGAAGGTAGAAGTCACTTTCCCATCAGCATTTGAAGGAGCGCTAATGATGCAGGAGATCACTGTAAAAGATGAGTATACAGATGTAAGTTATAGGCTTTAGGAAAATGAGATTTGATCAGTCAAGCATTTCAGGTGAAGATCATGAGAGCAGTTAATGAACTTGAAAAAAGGTGTTAGCTCTCCTGAGATAGTCTCTTAGTGACTGGGAGGTAATGGTACATATTTGCAGAAGCAATTTGGGTAAGATGAGCTAAAAGAAAAATCAAAAGCAAGTAATTATCAGAAATGTCAGTACATATTGCTTTATTATAAATGCAAAAATCTATTACCTACATAATAATAAAAAGGTTGTTTTCTAGACTAAAAATACTACATAAATCGCCTTTTTTCATCCAAGAAAACAATCGTCTCATAAGAGGTTAATTATTTCTGCTAATATAACACTGATTTCAAAGCAGAAATTTCAGGAGCAATACTGAGTTCTCAGCAATGCAACCTCATTATGAAAACTTCTGTAACAGTAAAAAAAAAAAGTTAAAGAGATTAAGATTTAAAACTGCTTATCAGAATCCTGCCACTCAAATTCTTCTTTTTAAAAACAAATCAGAACCATAATTTACATTATGCCAGTTGCTCAACTGAACTATATCATGTGATACCCAACACTTTAGTCAATTTAAAGCATTATTTGTGTTGAGCAGGACATAGTATAACTGTGAGATCACTAGACAAAAAAATAAAATAAAATTTACTGGACAAGAAATCCTAGGGATTTGAGACAAGAAAAACAGAAAGTTTTCAAAACTATTACCACAGGTAATAGCTGATTCACCATTGTTTCAGTTTTGTATTAGTGTATAGAGCCTTTCATATCAATTATCCTTTATCTACAAATTTTGTATTACATACTCAGAAAGAATAAAGCTATTGCATTTACATAAAAAGAGTTTATAATTGTCCTGTTTCATATAAAATGTCAGCCAGCAACAAATATTGTGATCTGACAGAATCGGATGCAGTGACCAAAACTTAAATCAAACTTGATTTACATATTATTACACTGCACCACTTCCAGAGAACTTTTGGAAATAGGATTTTTTATCTGGAATCATTTTTGCTTTTTAATAACACATTTCAATGTCACCAGTTAGACAAGAACCATGCTTTGCAAGTAGGGAAGATCTTCATTAAGAAATCACCTGAGAGTACTTCAACATATTTTCACATTCCCTTGATAAATTAAGGTTATTTCAGATCTGAAATAAATCTGTTCATTTGTTGGCTGTGTTTATGGAGTTAAATTGAATAAAGTTCTTAAAAAAACATTACTGCTCTTCAGCTACAAGCTTTCTTACTTCAATGACTGTGCAGCTGATGAAAGTATAGAGACTAATGGTGAAAACAGGAGCGCAAGATCTGACAGTTGTAAAGACAAACTGCTCTTTAGCCTTTCTGAATATAAAAGGAAAAAAAAGAAGTCACATAGCATGCATATAATTTGTTGCATTTGATTCAGTCACCAGTCATAACTTCAACAAACTATATTTAACATGAGAAATTGTGTGTCCAGTTCTGATGGATAATCTAAGAGCTACATAACCAGAATGTTTTAAAATTATTTGTTGAACATCCAAAGAAGAAAAAAGGTTTGCAAGAAGAACCAAACCAGGTAAAAACCAACTTGCGGTAATTTTCATACAATGCTGTATCAAAAGTAAAAAAATAATCTTGATTTCAGCTGTGACAGTTCATATTTGAAGGGGAAAGATTTTCAGCAATTTCATTTACTTTGTCACCGATTACTTACAATAATTAAAGAATACGGAAAGGTTGACATGTTGCTAAACATAGGTAATAGATGGCAGCACTGCAGTCTTTTCAATCTATTGCTAAAATGTCAAGCTTCAAATCAGCATAACTGCTGTAAAACAAAACACAGCACTTCACAGAGAAAACTTCATGTCTTTGAAATAGTGGCTTAGCTCTGAAACAAAATTACATTAGACAAATGAAAGCTAAGCAGCTATCTACCATCACTACCTGCATGGCTACCTCAGAGAATTTAATTGGCAAACTGCTGCAAAAGCAAAGCTAAAACTTGAAGATGACTTCAAGAATTTACTTGCCAAAGCAATGATGAGTTAAGGAGCAGGGCAGCTGTGTGCAAATGCTGAACATATTCCTTAAGTCTTAAATAAAAAGAAAAATGGCTAAGGCCAAACAGCATAGCAACCATCAATCCTAAACAAGTCTTGCACAAAAGGAATCTGAGAAATTTGATATTTTTAATTACGCTATCAATAACTTGGGATGCTTGATTTCCTCCTCATTTAGTCAAACCCTCATTTCTTTTCCTGTCATGCTGATCAGGAGGCTCCAAGAGCACTGGATGTTTTGGCACAGTTATATCTTGTCTTGAAAATACTATTCTTCTATTACTAAATTTGTCACTTCTATAGGGTACTAGAATATCTGATAAAAGCATAGTTTGCTCTAAGATGAGAAGCTTCAGCATCTTCAAAACATTACACATTCTATTCATGTGTATCTTCATGAATACATATAACTAGGATTTCTTTTATTTGCACTCTCAACATGCAAAGCATCTTCTTTTGCTTTTCTAAGATGACCTCTGGAACCTACAGTCCAGTGACAAAGAAGAAGAAATGAAAGGGAAAAAAAATCACAAAAAAATTAAGAAGAAACAGAAGCCTACATCATCAAACAAATGGGTCTTTAAAGAGCCTGAAACACAATCAGGGCAGGGGCTGTACATACAAGCTGTGTTATGAAGTGCAGTACATAAAAAGCCTTGCAAGGGAAGGTACTGGGTGAATGTGAGAGGAGCTTACAAATAGGCAGTCAGGGGTGGAAATCCTAGAACTCAAGATTGAAACTCTTCATACATGGATGAAAAAGAACTATGCTTTGAAGAGAAAATAAATAAACTAATAGTATCTGAAAAATTTTAGATGTGTTTTTTTAAAATATTGTGAGAAAAAAATATCTGGTTAAATAAACACTGGGAAGACTTAAGGAAAATGTAAGCATCTTTTTTTCCTGCATCATTTACCTACTCTGTCTACAATGAAATTGGAAAGTCAGTGTTATTATTCCTGTTAAAATATATATTATTTCCTATATTTTCCTATATTCTCCTAATTTCCCTGTTAGCTTGAAAACCACACCGTTTAAAATAAAATTTAATTTTTAATAAGCTATTGATACATTTTGATAACATTTGTTACAAATAATGAGGAACTTTTAGTGATTCTTGAACACAGATTTGATGCAGTTCTTGGAAACTAAGAAAATTTTCAGTCTGAAATTCTGAATGTCTTTAGAGAATGATAGTCAGAATAGAATGCATGATGATTTTTGAAATATAAATGTCCTTCAATCACAATGAAATCTAGGTTATTCAATTCAAATTCATTATTACTTTTGAAGAAAGCATGTTTGAAGAATACTTAAAGAAACTATGTTATATAAACATATATGCATATTGCATTTCTATGTTATTCTATCCAACAAATTTGTCATTCCATATTTCTTGTGGAACTACTAACATACATTAAGTGATATTGATTACACTGCTCTTTGAACTGAAATATTGATTTTAATATTTAAAATTTACACATTTTCTTCATTGTTCATTCAGTTGTTGATTTATGCCGATAATAGAAATGCAAAGAATTACACTTTTTTCAACCACAAACTTAACTAAAAAAATTCATGCATTTGAATCTTGGATTCATTTTTCTTGCTACTACCACACAGCTGAGGATATTGTGTTCACTTTTTTTTTTTTTTTCTTTTTCTTATTTATTTATTTCAGACAAAAAGTGATAATCTATCTTTTTTGCAGTTTGATATTTAGTGTGTTAATAGTACTCACTTTGACAAAGATTGCAATTGAAAAAGAGCTTCATTAGATAATAATGACACAAGGGAGCAGAACTTCATGTAAACTCATTAGGTACTAACTGAGATTCCCTTTAGCACCTACTAAAGAAACCCAGCTGCTTCTGTACGTTGAAATACACATTTTCTTTGCTCAGTCTGGCAAGTAGCACAGCTGCTCACAGATGACAACTTCCCTAGGAAAAACATGATTAAGAAAAGACATATGACACAATATAACAAAACCATCCACTGTTGCATGACCAAGCAAGTCCACAGAGGTGGTTATGAAATTATCTCTATTCAACTCTATTAAATGTTATCATTAAGGTAATAATGTAAAGCAAAAATACTATTTCTTTTACCTCTCTGGATCCTTTTTTTTTTTTTTTCTTTTTTTTTTTCTTTTTTTTCCAGTGATATATCTGTTTGTGCAAAGGTTTTATATTCATTCAAGTGGAAAAATAAACTTCCAATTTTCTGGATTTGTGTAGAAAGCCTACACTACATCCTCTTGCTGGTGTTGTTTAAAACAAGATGCCATTTAGTGTGTTAGCACTATTAAACTTCCTACAAACAATGGCAATGCAAATTTAATAATGCAACTTTGAATAAGAGTTTGAATATGCATACTCTCAACAGAAAAAAAATTATTTTAAAGATGGCTTAAATGCTATATTTATAGAATAGACATGAATTGTACTTAACCATATCTGCTTTGGAGCATATGGTGTAAATGAAAGTTAATTTATTCATTTGCTGCCATGAGACACATCTATTGAATTGAACGTCTTCCCACAGAAACACTCCACATATTTTATGGACTCTGAACCTGACTTTTCAGAATCGCAGATCATGTTAACTGATGAAAGGGACCAACAAGTAAGTACTAGAAAGTTACATTTCAGTGTAATGTTTGTTGAGCACTATCCATTTCAGCTTTATAGTTTGGTGGGATTTTAGAGAAAAATGTAATGGCAGCTAGATATTTTTACTCTATACTTGCTGGAGATGGTGGTTGAGCAAGTCCACTGAATTTGAAGTTCATCCTCTTTTTACATAATACACGTTAATGGTTGATAAACTGGTTTATAGCCCTAATTCTAAGGCTTCTAATATCAGTCTTTGTTTTGACGAAACAAATTAGTCATAGCTGATAACTGAGCTGTGACTCTTACTTTTCACATTAACATGCTATAAGCTGGTTCCTGATAAAGTTATCACGGGAATGAGAGCTGTGGCTTATGTTACCTTAAATTCCTCTTGACAGCAAAGTACTCTGGCTTTTGTGTGGGCAGCGAACTGGATATGATATTGAATATCTGAATACTAAAAATGCCAATCTGCTTATTTAAATCATGGGATAAGCAAAGATTATAACAATCTCAAAACAAAACAATGGTGGACCATAAATAATTGATTTTGGAACACTACACTGACTACATGATTACTCATGTATACACTCAATAATATAAAGGTGAGCTACACTGCATTATAACAAAAGTGTGATTAGTATCTTGCAGTGTGATTTTGTATCTTGCAGCAACCAACTGTAAATGCTCAGGAAAAAGACTAGAAATAGGCAGATCTGCAGCCCAACTCCTAAAGACATGCAGCTGGGGAACAGCCTAAGCCAAAAGTAATAAACTTCATATTTTATAGCTTTCAGAAAATTTCTTGATTCATAGAAGTTTACCATTTTTACAAGTTCTTCCTTAAAAAGATCAGCAAAGTTGGATATACACTTATTTTCTTTAGTACTCCCCCCTTTTTTTTAAAATATAACCATTTCTATTGTAAACATCTCAGTAAAATATCAGAAAACAGTGTATTAGTACATAAATAATACATAAAGATTTTCCTCAGTTCACAATCATTTCACACCATTTTAAACAGCTGTGAAGATAAAGCAATGATAGTAAAGACTGAAAGGCATAAACACATTCAGAATCCCCACACCTGTTAGGTCACCAGTTCCAGTTATAACACCCATAAGCCTGCACTTAAGTAGATCTCAAGATAAAAAATGACTTTTTTTTTTCCTTCTTTAGTATCTACAGGTTTCCTACATTGCATTTCAAACACTTCATTCTAAACAATGAAGGTCGTAAGTTTCTGTTTTGAATAAGAAATTAATTCTCAATCTAAGCCTAAAAGTTAATGCACAACAGATAAAATGGGAGAGTGAGTATTAGCTTATTAATACAAAATGCCAATAAAAGATCTGCATCTGAAACTACCATCTACTCAAGCATCAGCTGATGTGCTCTTACTCAGATGATGGCTGATAAACAAAGCATCACCAGTTTATATTTCAACAGAAGTTGCATATTCTAATATTCTGTTATTCACATTTGCCAGCAATAAGCACTTGGGAAAAGAATGGAGGAAACAGAGCAAGCGTGAGTAAATTGCATTTAGTCATGCTATTCAGTACCAATTAGAGTAGCAGTTTCTGATTGACCTATCATTAGGTAAACTACTTTTTCTCCATCCAGACATAAGCTATGGCAATGTATCCCACAATTTAAGTTATAATGCATTATGTTAAAAATAATACATTTTTTTCTTTTTCTTAAGTCTGGCATTGTTAACTGTAAAATGTTGTAGCCTAACAGTTTTCTATTCTTCAATGATTTAAAAATCTTTTTGTTCCTTTATTGAAATTATATGTAAGGATCACATCATGCCTTAACTAAAGGCAACATTTTGCTCAGAAAGCTACATATTTTAAGTACTTAATCAGGAAGATTAAGGCACACCTTTAGTTTCCACCTCAGCGATGCAGGATACAAATCCTGTCCCTCCAATTTCAAGGGAGAATAACTTGGTAATTAAGCTGCAGAGTAGTTAAGTATATGTATAGTTAAATCAGTTCGGTTCAAAATCAAATATGTAATATCCTCGACTGACTTCACTTCGAGATTATCTGGGAACAGTTGGCTTAACTATTTGATCAATGCTACATGCAATTACTGGGGATAATTTTCTGCTTAAGAAATCGTGACAGAAAGTATGAAAGAAGTCCATATATTTTCCTGCCTCTGGTCTTCTATACGAAATCCTCCCATAGAGTACCTATGAGAGTGCCTTTGTCTTGATCACTGGAGTGTGCTTAGTTTCACAAAGCCTTATGATGGACTGGGGAAGGGAAAAATTATTTTCAGACTTGTTTAATCTATCTCACCAATAGATCATAGTATTTCTGCTTAAAGAATCATTTTCCTCCCATTTGTTATTCTTAGAAGCTCATAGTTGTATTCTTAAAGGATGAAAAAGACTCTGTGACAAGTAGTAGCCAATTCTAGTTAGCAATTTATTTCAGCTGGATATTACTAGCACCTAAGATCCAAAAGATAGCCTAGCCTTTGAGGTAGGTCCTGCACTAAAATGAAGATGAAACTTATGACTACACACGATTAGTTACGTAGTATAATTACTTTCCAAAAATCTTGTATTTACTCAGGGAATTATTGTGGGACAGCTCCCATTCATGATGGGTCTTAATCTATTCATTGAAGAGGTGAAAGTAATGATACCAGTTTATACTCAAAGACAGAACAAGATATCCAACAAACTAAATCACAATTCAAGCCAAGAATGAAATATAATCATACTACTCAGAAAGAGTGGTTTCTATTTTTCTGAAAGTAAACTTAGATTTATGCGCAGCAGAGAAATACCAAAGATGTGCAAGGAAAAAATGGCACCCAATGCTGCTAACCCAAAAAACATCTGTTAGGAGATTTTTGATGTTCCTATTCTACACATTTACATCACAGTAAGTTTTAACTTTTAACCTCAAGAACACAGTGAAAGTAGTCTGCTCAGCACTGCAGATGTACAAACAAACAAGGTCAAAACAGCTACAGAGCAATTATACAAATCATCATCCAGGATATTCTGACAGAGAGCATTAGAAAATCCAAGATTTACAGTGAATAAAACATAAACAAGCTTTATCAGATTATAAAAGATTGAACTTCAATTATTTACAAAACTTTCTGTTTCTTGTTATATTACATTGGTAGATGTAGTACCAAAATAATATCAGTTCTATTCTTATGAATTACATGTACCTTACACTTTCTGATAGTAAAATAATAGAATGTGGGCTTGGTATAGAAGTTTTGAGAAAAAATAAAACCAATATTTATAATTATTATAAATATAACAAAATAACAGTTATACCTTTGAATATTACAGAAGAAAGAAAATACAAAAAGTATTTATATATATATGGTTTTTGTTTTGTCAAATATATATATATTCAGCACAGTTTACTATTAAAGGAGTCAGAAGTAAGAGGAAGAGACAGAAAAGTCTAAATTTTCACTTCATTTTCCCTTTTTTATCTTTCAAAGATATAAAGCTGCTTCCAGAAGAACTGTCAAACATGTATCATCCCAGTTAACAGACTGTCACACTGAACATTATACACAGCTCAGTAAAATTGGCACTGCTGCATAATTGAGGCTTTAAAAAAAAAAACAAAAAAAAAACAAAAAAAACAACTTTTCAATTATACAATAACATGAGGGTCAATAATAAAAAGCAGCAGCTTTTTCTTATACGTGAAAACTTTGATCATGTTCTAAATGAAATAAGCAATAAGCTTTTGCATTTTAAAATCCTCAGAAGGCAAGAAACTGGATTAACTGTTCTCACTGTTAGATTAGTGTTGTTCAGGTCATAAAAGAATGGCCTTTCATATAATATTTGTGTTCATATTTTCATGGGTATTCTCAAACTCCATTTGAGTACCTAGCATACTTCCTATATAATTGGAAGATAATCTGAATACTGCAACCTGAGGAGTTGTCTCTGCAACCATCTTTCAACGTGATTCGTTTAATCAAGAACTGCTAATTTTGTTTCTGCAAAATTGAGCTTAAGGAATAAGTTGCCATTTAGGACATGATATTTCAAATAATGTTTAATCAGTAAAAGCCCATTTTAGTTAATAAACATCTGTATACATACCAAAAGTCACACATGAAACCAATTCACACAGAATTACTACCGTTTTTTTTGAAAATGAAGTGCTCACACTTATTTCAGAAAGAAGTACTCATTTCATTTACGTTGCTTTTCTGAAAAATGTTATGATGTGTTGCTTTCCCTCAAACTGTAGAGATGTGATGTAAGATAAAGATGTTAACCAAAACAGAAAAGGATTAAATAAGCATGAAGTTTGTGATTACATAGCAATGACAGCAGGGTAGCAAAGTCCAAGCTGCAACAAGTAAGAACGCGCTCAAACACAATGTCTGTGGGCACAGAAACAAAAGAGGGGGGGGGGAACTACTTATTTTTGGAACCACTCAGGTAGATTGAGATCTCCAGCAACATAGCCTTACCTCCACTGCAAACACTTAAATGAGGGAGGGGTGGATCCTGGTTCCACTCCTTCTGGTCACTCAGGTGCATTGCATGCACCTGAGCACCCCTGAGTTGGCCTTGCCTTTCGACCAGGTGCTCAATCACTGGTTCAAGCTGCGACTTAGCATTTCTGCTTCATGTATGCATGGGCATGGTTATGTTGACTTACAAAGGACAAAACAGACAAAATTCTGTATTTGTCAATTAATCATGGGATGTTCATCAATTACTAGTGTAAAAGAAACATGAAAACCATTGTTCTTTTTGCCTGATAAGGCCCTGCACCTGAAATTAGCATGGAATTGTGCCAATTTGTAAAATATTGGATTAGATTTCTGCTGGAGTATAGGGAAAATTACTATGATATAACTTCAAATTTCTGACTGAAACACCTTTATCACTGAAAAAAATTCCCTATGCAGTCAATAGAAACAAATAACCTCCAGATAATATTATCAATATTCTTAATTATTATTCAGAACAGCCTGTTTTAAAATTTTATCATTTAAGGTATCTATATTAGATTCCTCAAACAAGTGATATGGTCAATTCCTCATTGTATACTACTTGGTTAATTATTTAATATATATATATGTATATTTCCAGATGCAGAAAGTTACCAAGAATTAGTTTAATTCAGACAAAATTGCTGACCCAGATTGTATTACTTGTTCTAGTGAAATGAAAGCTCTATGAGGTTATAATTGCTTATAAATACAGCACATTCCAAATGTCTGCAAAGGAAAAGCACAAACCTGACTCAAAAATAAATTAATTTAAATGCACCAAAAATGCATCTAGGAGGAAAAAAGGGGTTCTAAACCTCATACTGCTGAAGTTGTGGAACAGTATTTTGGTAAGTAAAAGCAGAGCAAAAAGTATCTTGCTAATTGTATTAGAAAACTGAATCAATGTATTATATAGTTGCTTATGTTACTGAGAGACAGAGTGAAGTGACAGTGACGAGTCTTCCAGAATAAGGCAGAGTTATCTGTAAGACTCAGAAGGGTTTTAACTTTGTTTCATTCAGAACTGAGGGGAAGTCTCTTTGGCATGCAGGTTTATGCTTTTATTTGTTAGTATTACACATCTGATTTCCTATTCAGAATTTCAAGATGTGTTACATCACTCAAAGCTGATTTTTTTTTTTTTTTTTTTTTTTTTTGTTAGTCATACATTTAAACTTCAGTAAGACTTCCTTGTGACTCCAATGAAGCACTTATTTTCAGATAAACATAGTGTTAGGAATTTGGATCACTTGATCCTCATATTTCAAACAGTAATAGAGAGAATCATGTCAAAACATAGATACTAAATATTAATGGATACCCATAGATACCCAATTTACCTTTACAGATATGTGCCAAACACTACCAATAGTTCAACAGAAATAATCTCATTCTGTTGGTCAAAACACATACACAAAAAAGTAAGGGTCAAAAAATATTGCATCCATGTTCTTATGATATCATACTAGAACAGCAGAAATATTTTAGAAATTATTTTAAGGTGCTCTGATAATCATTTTGTTGTTTACAAACTTGAACATATCCCTGCAGTAAAATCTAAAATTCCTCTTGCTTTGGTTTGTCAAAAGATAGCACTTCTGGTATATTTTTAAGGAAGATTTTTTGTTCATTGACTACTTTGAGAAATGTGTACTTAGGTGAATCTGGAGGAAGTTGAAGTGAAACAGTAGGTTCACAAGGTACAGATCTTATATTATAATGCTATAATTACGTACAATTTCAAACTTATAAAACATACAAAATACAAAATGTAAAATAGTATTATCACTGGATTTCTCCATATTATTAAACTTCATTAAATTATTTTATATCTTACTGTTAATTATGTGTTAATAGAAATGCTAGCATTCTGCATAGAATCATTGCAGAATCATAGAATGGCTTGGGTTGGATGGGTTGCAAAGGACCATCAAGCTCCAATCCTCCTGCCACAGGTAGGGACATCAACCTCCACATCAGATACTAGATCAGGTTGCCCAGGGCCCCATCCAAGGTGATCTTGAACACCTGCAAGGATAGGGCTCCACTGCAGTCAGGATAGTCACTGGATATAGTCAATGGATATATAGAACATTTGTAAGAAAGGAGAACATCTAATCTCCAGGTAGGCATAAATCTTTACAGAAATGGAAACTACAAATTTTGAAGAAAAAGAAAGAAAAAAAAAAAGAGTGAAAATGTTTTTCAGATATGGATACAGAAGCCAGAGTGGGTATAAAGTTCAGTCCCACTGCAAGGAAGCTGTGTCAGCCTCAGCAGCCCTGGGTAATTTGCTCTTTTTCCATGAATAACTACAAAGAGTCTAAGAGCCCCCTGCAAAGTCAGGTTTCACTGCTGATTGCATGTTGTCCCTGCAAGATTTATGCTTGAACTCCTTGAAAACTAGGTGAAGCTCAGTGAAATATTATTTTATTATTAAACTTAAATCTATTTTGTATATATCGTTCTATTTTGTATTTTGTGTGTTCATGTGTATATTGGGGGTGCTGACCTCGAGGTCTAACTGTTCTTCTATACAAGTACCTCTTAAATAACTGCTGAACTAGAAAATAAAGGAGAAGTTTAAGTGACCCCCTGTTTCATCTGATCCAGTAAACCTGCAACTGCTTATATGAAGACCACTAGGTTTTATCCTCTTTGCAATAATAAAGGATATACAAAGCACTCTTGGAATTGAAAGTGATTTAAAGTCTTGGATCAAAAAAGAAGCAAAAACCCACAAAACAACAAAAAAAAAAAACCATAGATGTCCAACTTTCTGTGTAAGCAGACATTTATAACTGAACAGCAGTTAGAACAGTTCAGAACAGAGCAGATCAATACTATTCTGAATCTAGCCACAGATTTCCTTTGCTTTTACTGTGCAAGATAAAATTTCTTAGCAGTCTGAGTAGAACACATCTTTTAATACTGAATAAGTTTTGAAGATTTTTCATAACAAACACTGTTTCTTCACAATCTGGTTTGGTTTCAAAGGATCTCAGTCTATGTTAATGTGCATACTGTCAAGTCATTTTGGTTACACTTGAACTTGGCATGACGACTTCAGTAAGAAGTAATTTATGAAACTCCATATGGACAAGAAGATTACTATTTAGTTTCATTCCTTATGATAAATGTCCAGAGAATCACGTCTCTATTATTATTATTTTTTTTTTTTTGCAAAACAATCTGCTTTTAACAAGGGCTATGTTAACAAATCTGTTATAGATTGTGAAGTACCTGCATGACATGTTACGGGTCAGTCAAAGATGTCAAAATGTGATAGAACACACTCTCTACTTCATAAATAAATGAAACGACTGCAGGCCACTCCTCATTTAATGCTTCATATGTATGTTTCATTTTTTCATAACTTTCAGCACCCTTACATGTTCTTTGTCAGATATATACTTTGACATAATGTTTCTGTTTATGTTCCATCTTTTTTTTTCTTTTCTTTTTTTCCCTGTCTGGAATAGGTGAAATGTGGTTTTTCTCTTCAGTGACCACAGAAATTAGTTGTCAGACTCTTGATGGTTCCTGAGGACATAAATAAAGGCAAAATTCAGAAATAGGTAATAGTAAGATAAATGATTTCTTACAAATTAATGTCAAGTAAATTTAGAAAGATAAATAAGAATAATGCAGTCACATTCAAAAGCACTTGAACTGTTATTCAGCCAGCAGATGGCAAGTGATGATCAGTGCAGAAAGATAAGGCTGAAGATCTTAGTTGTACTATGCAAATATGCTATGTAATGAAGATCCAGACAGACTTTTTTCAATGAGTCATCCAATTATATAGTACGCTGTTCTTTTCTTATTGGTAGAAGGAAAAAGAAAATATCTTACGCACCCTAGCAACATGAAGGCTGATATATTGTAAGATGCAAAATAATTCCTTTGTTATGAACCTGAAGGAGCATCATTTCACTTCCTTACTGGATGTTCTAATCTGGAATACATTAATTTGCTTTCATTTTGGAGTATTAATCTCTGTTATTTGCCAGAACATGCAGAGGGACATGTAGTGGGAAAAGGGAACAGTATCAACAATTACAGAAAATAAATGCTGAAGATTGCCAATAAAACATAACTGTTTCTATAAAGAATTATCAAGGACAGAAAGTATAGCTGTATCCTGAAGTAAACACTAAAAATAACAAGTATCCAGAACACTGGTAAAAAAAATCATGTAAATAAAAAAGAACAAAAATTTTTTTCCTTTTCTCATACCATGAATTATATCAAATTTAATGTTAGTATTGACAAGAATATTAGAGAACAGCTTTTAACTCTAACAATACAAATTACTCTAAAAATAGAAAATTATTTTAATGATGCAGTTCTGAATCTCAGTGCATTTGTTATATTATCTAAAATCACTTTGCCTGAAGAAAAATGTCTTACAAGGCAAATGTCAAAGTTTCCTCAAAAGGTGCGATCAGCTTCTATTGTGTACATAACCAAGCACATGCTGATTTATGTACACATCAGCTGAAGAATCTAAGAGACAGATTTTTATATAAATGCTTTCCAAATAGTGCTAGTCAAACATCTGAAGGGAATGTAAGATAAAAGCACGCATTATTTTCTCTTGTTTGTGTGAACACTAAAGTTTTCAGCTGGCTTTCACTTATACTTGTTAACAATTCTTATTATTCTCTAACGGTAAATGATTTTGTCTTGGCTTTCTCTGTATAATACTGGATAGCATCACTCTTTCTTAAAATGTGCATTTAAACTTGGCTTTCTAAACATGCTCACTAACATTAAAAGAGCAAAAATAATTCACACTAAAATTATGATTAATTAGCTTAATGGAACTAAGGCAGGAAGAACATCACAAAAAAAAAGAAAATATGCAAATTGGATCCTTCATCCTTAAAATAGTTTGCTTTTTTTTTTTCCCTTTGGTAACAGTAAAACATAAATCGTGACATGGATATAACAGAGTATGGAGTAAAGTCAGAAGACTTCAATTTTTCACAGCCTTGATGTTAATTGGCTTAATGATCCTGCCAAAGCAATTAAAGCAGCAGTGGGTGGTTTGAGGATGATGCAGATCATTGATGCCCCATCAAACATAATACAGTTACAGCCATATTTTGTCTGAGTGGATTCTAAACGAACCACCCACACAGGTCATAGATTTAAGAAAGCCTCTGTTTGAAACATTTTAGTGATAAATATATCACAAAAGTTTTAAGTGTTGCACACTTCTTAGAGTATAGTGTCAGACCTGACAATCTGATTTCTAAGAAAAAAGAAAAATAAAAAAAGAAATTGAATAAGAAACAGCAAGTGCTGCTTTGATATGACCAAGAGAAGAAAGTACATTATTATTTTTAGATTTTGCACAGGATCAAGCATAGACCTGCCAAAAAGGACTTGGGGGTACTGATGGATGGGAAGCTGGACTTGAGCTAGCAATGTGCCCTCACAGCCCAGAAAGCCAAGTGTATCATGGACTGCATCCGAAGTGTGGCCAGCAGGCTGAGAGAGGTGATCCTTCCCCTCTACTCTGCGCTGATGAGGTGTTACCTGGAGTACTGCATCCAGATGTGGACTTCTCAGTACAGGAGAGACATGGACCTGTTGGCCTGCATCAAGAGAAGGGCCACAAAAATGATCCAAGGGATGGAACACCTCTTCTACAAGAACAGGCTGAGAGAGCTGAGAATGTTAAGCCTAGAGAAGAGAAGCTCTGAGTTGACCAGATAGCAACTTTTCAGTATCTAAAGGGAAGTTAAAGGAAAGAAGGGGACAGACTCTTCAGTAAGGTCTGCTGTGATAGGACAAGGGGGAATGGTTTCAAACTTAAAGAGCTGAGATTTAGGTTAGATATAAGGAAAAAGTCTTTTACAGTGAGGATGGTGAGGAACTGGAACAGGTTTCCCAGAGATGTGATGGATGCCCTGTCCTTGGAGACTTTCAATGCGAGAATGGATCAAGCCCTAGGCAACCTGATCTAACTCTGGATTTCCCTATTTATTGCAGGGGAGTTGGTTTACATGATCTTAAAATGTCCCTTCTAATTCTAAGTAGTCTATGATTCAATGATTCTATTATTTTAAATATTACTGCTTCTAGATAATTAATAAAACAAGGACAAATTTTATCATTTCATTCCTAGGTACAGTTTAACTTTCAGTCATATAACTGTTGTTGTCTTTGAAGACGAACAGCTTGAGTTCAAAATTCAAAACTTCTAAATGTATTCAAAATGTGCAAAGATATAAAAGCAGATTTATTAATGCGTCCAAGTCAAGCCACTCTATTATCTCAGATAATTACAAAACTTGCCAACCACTGAACTTGCTTTAGTAACTTTATTCTCAAGCTGCATGTTCAAATAATCTATGTGAAAATATCTTTGCAATGACTTCTAAAAAAACAATACAAATATTCTGTTAGAAATTCAGACAATTAAAGACTAGCTTCTAGCTTCCTTCACTGTATTTTTGTCCTTTGTCATCCAATTGTATAATCTGAGTTTATAGACCTTAACATCATAAGGAGAAAAATCCCGCTAGACTTTTGGAGTCATTTTTCTCTCTATCTGTTCCATTAGTCTGTGCATCAGAAGGCCAGATTCTTATCTACAGTAAATTAGAAGATATTTAAATTAGCTGTTTTAGTAAGACAAAGATTTCAAGAAATTTAGTAGCTGCAAGTTTTCTGCTTTTTTTCTTTATGCTTCCACAATATGGTGTATTATAGCATTGCAAAAACTGACATGAACTGAGACTGGACTTACTTTTTAAAATACAAGACATTGTGAGAAAGAAAACATTCAGTATTTCGTTTCAGAAAAAAATATTTGAAGAATGTATATTCCTGAGGAGCTTATGTCCGTGAAAGTCCTATGAAATGCATCTGTTCTCTTTTTGTTAGACTTGGTGTAAATCTTTCTACATAAGCTTGTATGCCTATCTGAAAATTCTAATTAATTTCACTGAAATATAAAACTTCTAAAGGTGTTGCTGACCCAGTGTTTTTTAAGAAGAGCTGCAAAGTTCATTTATTTCTACCATTAGCAAAGCTTTTAATGTATCCATATCCACTGATTTTGCAACATCTCTCTTTCATAAGGCCTAGAATCCTGGTGTAATCTCTAACCTGCAAAAATAAATACAATTTTCTAAAAGCTGACACAATTTCCTGTCCTAGCACTTTAAAATTTCCTAAGCACTTCAAAAATGTGACTTTCAGGTACTACCATGTGTATTTTACACACTATCATGTGTATTTTATTGCTAAATTATATAATTCTTCTTGAATATTTTCTGCTTTGACTGAAAGAACAGCATTTGTACTGAAAATATTTGACTTTAAAATATAAACAAAAACTAACCAAATTTTCATGTAAATCTAGAAGTCTGTACATGTTTTCTCAAAGCCCTCTGTGACTTACAGTTTGTTCATAGGAAAAATACATATGTGTAAATTACAGAAATCCTAACTATACACAGATCAGAAGTAAACTCCACAAAGCTGGAAAAAATGACTAAGAATGCATGTATCAGGGGGAAGTAGGCCCTTTTTAGTGAAGGTGGTGTCCTGACTTGCCACTTTGAATTGATCTCTGATTAAAAACAACAATAAAAACAAGGGTGGTTTTTCTTGATTTTGTTTTTATGTTTGTTTTTGGTTTTGTTTGATTGTTTGTTTGTTTGTTTTACTGCTATTTTTCTCCTCATAGGCATTTATGGAGATGTTCCCTATAGAGGAAAATAAAAGGAAAAGAAAAATGTGAATGTTGAGAGGAAACTTTGTCCAAAACATTGCGGGTTGCTGAAGCAAAAAATTACACGCATAAGATTAACTATCTCCTTTGCATACCTGCATACATATACCAGCACAAAACTGAATGTGAAGGTATATTATATTTACAAATAGGGAGTAGGAAACATGCTGTAAAGGAACAAAAACAAATGGAGACATATTTATTCTGTTGGCACTATGCAAGTACTTTGACTTTGCTTAGAACAGCAAGCACTGTTTTATACTATTGAAAATTATTTTTGTTTATTTTACTAAAAGCAGTTTTTGTAGAGTGCCTTCAGGAAATAAGTTTCTTCAGAGTTTACAATAGTATAAATTGTTCTAATTTTTGCTGGCCAACTTAAAATATACTATTTTAGCAGTAGACACCTTTGTGCTGTGAACTAATTGCTAACTTTGGGCACTTCGTCAGCATATTAAAAAAGTTTACTCTTCTTACATGATCAACGTAACTACTACTTTATATTTCAGTCTAACACGATAAATTTATCATTTTAGAAAGGATGGTCCAGTCAAGTAACTATTAGCTAGGCAGAAACATTACCATCTTATAGCATCCTGTAATATAGAAGTATAAAGAAGTATAAATAATGAAGACAGATTTTTTTTTGTTGTCATAGCAAATAAATTATCTTTTGTCTTTTCTTTATCTATTCAATATATGGAAAAGCTTCAATTTTCTTCTTTCAGCAACCTTACAGCAGACTTATGATATCTGCATCTCCAACCTGTGCATCAAATTTGAACTCCTTATACTTTTTATTGTGAAATGGACTTTTTGGCTGAGATAAGCATGAACAAACAGAAATATATATTTTTATGCTAAGTTTTTTTGAGGAAATCAACTACTGCAAATGACTAAAAAGTTACATAAAATTTAGGGTAAAAACATTATAAGAAATTAATCAGTTAAAATATTGTTTGTTTTGGTATAGTTAAAAGTATGCATTTTTTAATATCTCAGAATTGTGGGTTGTTTTCAAGATATATTTCTTTGTTTTTGAGATGAAACGAAAAGACTGTTAGTGCATATTTTCTCGTTACTATCATGAGCTCTGAAAACCTCTTTCTAGATGTGATTGACTATCTACTAAGTATTATAAATTTCATATTTTTAGAGTAGTTGTGTTAGTTAAGGCTGAAGAAGGAAGCAATATTTTCATGTATTTACTCCCAAGCTGTGCTACTTAGTCTAATTTTTCATTTGTTCCTTAAGACTAGAAATCAATATTTCATGACATGTAACTGAATAGATAGGGTAGTTACATTTCAACAGTGTTGGTATTTGTTGTGGTTGAGAGGCAATACAAAGACTTGTTCTGCTGCATTTCAAAAGATTATGGACTTTTTTCACATACAGTAAAAATTATTTTAGTGAAATAAATTTCTTTCAAGAACATTTTTTTTCACTTTCTATTTTTTATTTCAGATACTAAAATTTATCACAGAGTTTTTCAGTGTGCCTTGTTTTACCCATCATATGCCTTTCTGAAACATGATTCTTCCTCTGGATGGAGAATGTTGGAGGGCCCAATCTTAGAGTATGTAAAATCTGGTATACTCATATTATCTACTAAAATCTCCAGCTTGAAGGAAACTGTATGCAATTGTCTGAATACCATGTTCAAAGATCTTCAATAATTCTTGCATTTCCAAGTATTTCATGACAGAAAAAGTCTTTGGTGCTTCTGTCACACTCCAGTAGGTTTTTTGCTGGTTTTTTTTTTTTGTTTGTTTTTTTGTTTTTTTTTTTTTTTTAATTCATTTTCTGACATTGCAAGGAATTTTCTAGCTAGCTTTTAAAGCCTTCTTTTAGTCCAGGTGATGTTAATCACTTGCCTTAGGTGTCTAAATTAGATCCTCCTTCAAACCATTTCTAACAGTTTTATCAGGATTTGCCAGATTTTGTAATCCATTACAGACATAAGCCATTCACTTTGGAATTGTGTAGCAACAATATTTTAAAGCTCTATGGCAGTTCAGCAACTTTCCAAAGGAGAGTCTAACTCTCACAGATTTTCTACACAACAGAGGGCTCAACAGTAGAAAGATGACAGGAAAGAAATGACAGTCTAATTTTCACGCATATTACTTGTTCATAAAATCCACCTTATTGTATTTTCACAGAAGGTGCACACACTGGAATCTCTTGATTTGTGTCCATAGTATAACTGAATTTGGTGAATAATTTCACCCCCAATTGTGCAGAAAATCACTGTTGTATTTCCTCTAGAAGTTTTTCACATTGTCCCCTTTAGATGAGTGCTGTTTCCACAAAATTTCCACAAAAATTATTCCTACATCAAAAAGAAACATACAGCCATCTTACTGGCCTTGCTTTTACTTTTATTATCTTAGGCTGTCTTTTATTCATCTTTTTTTTTTTTTCAATTTAAATCATATATATAATAACTGTCTTCACTGCATGTTTTTTTAATATATATTTCAATTCTTCTTACTATAGTAGAGGGTAAAGTTATTATTTTATTGTTATGTTTTAAAAATTACTACATTATTTCAGTATAAGCATTTTATGCAGGTAATTATGAGAGCAGTTAAATTTCAGAATATAGCCTCAGGTGTCTTAACATTTATTTCTAATTGGTTCATTCCATTGGAGACATGCAAATTAGAACAAACCAAAGTTGCATCAAAGGACATGTTTTGTGATGTGTTTTGCCATGGTAGAATGTTTCAGATCAATAGATCACTGTCAGCACTCCCAAATTTTACAGTTCCTCGCTAGCCTCTCAACACCAATTAGTTTCTACATTCTAGATTTTATATGGCTTTATGGGGAAGGCAGAAATAACGGGGTTGGTTATTGCTGACTGCAGTTTGGGAAGAGATTAAGTATCTCCTGTAAATATTTTATTTTGAGGCTAACGTCAACACGTACTTTGGCAAGACATTGAGATGAACTTCCTAGATGGCATCTATTTACACAGTGCTTTATACTTCTGGAAGGAGAATCATTCTGGGGGTCAGCTTTATCTGTGAAGAAGTTTAACATGATGGTAACATAATATCAGTCTCTATCAGTATTTAAACATTAAAAATTTAATTTTTGCTATTTGATAACACTGGATTTCAGCAAGATCATCTGTTTGTTTGTTTATTTTTCTTAAACATAAAATGACTTCTTTTAATCACATTTTTATAATATTATAATATGACTGTAACCTTACAAAGACTCATTTCCCCAGCCCTTAGCTTTACAGCTTTTATCTTGTCTTGTCTTATCTTAGGCTATTTTAAAACCTCTTGAGTTTTTCTAGTACTTGGAGTGAAAGTCAGATGCAGAATATCTGCTACTTTACTGCAAAGGGAATTATTTATGAACTATCAAAACCTATTTCCTAGGAAATGTGCATTCTGCATTTCAATATACAATGCAAAAAATAAGTAAGTAATAGTGGGATTGCTGTTTTGTAGAGAAGCAAAATGAAAATAGATGAGCAAAATCTTGGAAAATTGGGACACTATCAAATTTCTATTTCTGTATTTAGCTTGAGCACTGGCATGTCTAGCTGCTGGCCACCAAATCTTATTAGCCATTCCTTTATGACTTTTGGGAGAGGATATTGTGTGACTATTTTCTCATCTTTTTCTTTAACTCAGATTATCAGATTGATAAGTAAAGACAAACCATGTTTTTGGGTGACTGTGGGAAGCCATAGCTTCAAAACAAGAGATCTGTTGTGACACAGACATCATTATATCCTCACAGGCTTCCAGCTACTGGTATGGTTCCAGCTTCTATTAAGCATTTCTATTAAATGTTCTCTGACTGGGGAAAAAAAAAAAAAAAAAAAAAAAAAAACTGAGATAGAAGAAAAAAAGCCATCAAGAAGAATTGGGCAGAGTTTGAAAATATTAAGCCTTTCTCCTCTTTTGTATATAATGAATGTTGAACAAAGGTTGCCACTTTTATTTATAGCATATTAATTCTTCACAATTAAATTATAGGAGGACTAAGTAAAAAGACAGACCAAATTTCCATAAAACAGAAGCAACTCTTATACTCTCCTTTCACTCTTTCTTTTACTGCTTCTGTTAGAACGTATCTCCATCATCCACTCTGTAGAACATTACCTGCATAGATATATTGATATAAATTTAGAATATATATATTAGGAACACTATATTACACACAGGCAGTTGGCCATAAATATCCACTGCCAGATTGAGAGAGCATATACTTTAGAATATTGAATGCTGTTTTTAACAGTCACTCACCAATTGCTTCTCTACTGCCTTTGCTGACTGGGGTAGCTGAACATGTGGCTGCAGCTTCCTTGCATTTAAGCTTAACAGCTAACTCAGTTTTGAAAAGGTACCAGGATATCATTATATTTCCTGTATTAAAAACAAACCAAACAACCAAACCCAAACCAAACCAAAACAAATAAACCAGTTATCACCCCAAACAAACAAACAAACAAACAAAAATACCAAAGTGCATGAGACAGGAGAAGAAGATGTGCAAAAAATAGTAGAAGACAATGGGAGTCTTTAACAAAGTACACATGGTTGGATAGATGGGGAGATTACTTTAAAGCCTTTTAGTGCTCCTATTTTTTCAAATCTTGCACTAGCCTCTGAGGTGATTTCAGAGGAGATTTATTACTTCAGTCCAGGTAACACTGAACTTCACAAGTTATGGAGCAACACTAGCATTTGATGTCACCAAAATCTCAAATTACTTCTCTAAACATAGTGTACTAAATATGAAATCTGCAGACAACAGTAACAGTGACTGTTCTTGAAACCATAATCTAGAACTTAGAATCATAGAAGGGCTTAGGTTGAAAGGGACATTAAAGATCATCTTCACACTTTCAAGTTTGGTTTCTATAGTAAACAGATTAACTTTGATTTCTGTGAGTGGCTATTCCAGTTCTGACATTTTTACCAAAACTAGGAGATGGGTTGGAATGAAAGCATTCCTGGAATTCCCCTTTCCATTATCTTTTTCCTTCAAACATTTTCCATAGTCCAACTGACAATACGATCATAATTTTTGAGCTTGTTTGGAGGTTCTAGCAGGGGAGCACAGCTACTGTATACCCTTGACCGATGAACGGTACCATCTGTATCGGGGAAGGTCGTCCTCTTCGACCGAGCGCGCAGCTTCGGGAGGGACACACATGGAGCGGTGAGGGAGGAAGGGGACACCCGCCTAGCCAGCCAGATCAGCCGAATCAACCCTGACGATCAATGGGGTGACAGATGTTGCAGCCAGACCGCCCTCACAATCTGTGATTCTGTGATCATAATTTTTCTGGCAAGCTTTCCAATAACAATTCAATCTTTTGCCACTGTGGGACCACAGTATCTATACTGTATCTATACAGTATCAATTACTTATCTAGAGGTAATTGATTAACATAGAAGTGTTTGGAAAGCTTGGAATGATTAAAGGAACATAAAAATTCAACCAATTGGTTGAATTGATATTACGTGAGATCTTTTTGCTGCCTAGTATAATCTGTAATATTGTCCTCCATGGATGTATCTCTCCCTTTTCCTCAGATGCACACCCATCCCTCAGCAACAACAAAATCAGCAGCGTACTATTAACACTTTTTCAACTAAAACCAGGGCAGTATGTTTAAAGCTAACTGACCATCTTAAACACAGAAGAAATTTGTGTTGACAATAGAAGATTTGAGAATGAAATTAATAAGACTAAATTTGAAGGATTGTTTCATGTTTTTGAGTTCCTTTTCTAAAGACTGAATGTATTAACATCCACAGCTGCCAAACCAGAAATTCTAAGATGGACACTGTGTAACAGCCTTTTCTAAACTTGAATGACATCAAATCTATCAGGTAATCACAATACAAACATTAAGTAATTAACATCTTGTGCATATCTATACATATTTTTACATACATTGTCATATTTTTAGAAAGAAAATTAGGGTAATTGCCACGCTCATAACTGACAAAAATTCCACTTGTTTTTAGAATCTAATAATCTAAATATTCAATGTTGCTGAGATAGAAAAATTTCCCCTTGTCTGCAACTAATGCTTGGTAAACACTGTAGGGTCTTTCATTTACTGGAAACATAAATCCAGACTGTTAGATACAAGGGACTAGTAACAGCCTTTCAAAAGTTTTAAACAAAGATCTTTGCTGTATCTTTGGGTGATTCTGAATTTAATGCTTTTATTCTTAAAAAGGACTGTACACAAGTTGATTTCCTGACATATTTAATCTATTATTTATTTCATTCTTCAGTCATTTTCATTTTTGACCTTTATTTCATTAAGTTGAACAAGCTAACTTGTATTTTACACCCATAGTTGAATCTTCTGTTTCCCTGACAATACCTGTGAATTCTGTTTTAACATTTCCAGTCTTATTTATCCACTACTGAAGGCATATGCCAGCTTTAATACTTAAAAATTTCTTCTGGGGATGCTACTCTCAATATGTAAAATGATCACTATTATTATTATTATTATTATTATTATTATTGGAATAACATTGAATAGTTGGCTCAAAAACGTCATATGGAACACATTCAGCAATATTTTCCTCTCCTGTTATTTCATTTTGGAAAGAAAACTGCTCTCAGTGACAAGTTCTTAGTTAAGGTCTAATTCACTGAATTTCCCATCCAAGGCAGAAAGAAATGACAGAAAGTGTGATTCAAGAATCTGTAAGAAATCCTTTTATCTCCTGTTAACTCTAGAAAGAGTCTACCTTAACCATCTGTCTTCTCACAAGCAACTGAAGTGCTGGAAAGACCTGTAGTCTTCTTCTACAGTGTACTTGATGATTAGTCTGTGTACAATTAAGAATGTAGCATTTGCTATATTTGTAGGAACAACATATTTCTTGCATAAATAGTTGCAAAATTATAAAATAAAACATGATATTCCTAACTATGCATAATCATATCAAGTGAAATTTTGAAACAAATTAAACACAGGTGTGTTACATATCAGATTGGTTTTAATCAATCTTATAGGCTCAGATAATTCCTTAGTTATTTGGCTTAATTACATTTTCATTTATTTCCCATTACAAAATTGTTATTCCAATGCTTAAGACATATGTCATAGTATAGCTTTAGAATTTACAATGAGAAAACAATAGTTAAAGAAAATACCAATAAACTCACATAAACACAACAAGCCTCAGTCAGGCAGTCTCACACAAGAATAGCAACATCAGCCTCTGCTCATATCAGTGACCTATACGTGTCTCCTTAAACATTTGAAAAAATAGATAGGATTTGTACAAAGCAAAATCAATATCCTATTAGTTCCTTATCCTGACCTACTGTCACACCATCAGGACTGATATACTATAGCCATGAAGAGAAGATCCTAGGCTCTGGACTCTATTTCCAAAACAAAATAGCTTTTTTTCCCAACTTTTCTGAAACCATTACAGATAGATACAACTATCATTTAAACAAGCACACCTATCAGTGCCACAGTATACATTATTTTCCTCCCAAGCTAAAAATATATTTCCACTAGCACAATGTGTTATTTACTTATCAAAAGGGAGAATGTGATACCTGCTTCTCTCTACCTGCTCACCTTTCTTGATGAGTTGTTGCCATGACACCCAGTTATACCTTCCAGATGAGATTATATGTAGGGTTTACACAACATTGTGGGAAGATTCCATTTCTGCTGATATGTGCATGTTACAGCATAAAGCAACATTTTAGTCTCTATGGAATTAATATAGTATGCTCTCCATATAATCCATTAACTAAAAAAATTGTATTCATAAAATTACTTTCAAAGGTAACATTTCACAAACTGACTTCAAATGAAATTATGCTACTATAAATTAAATGATAACATGAATGGTGTGGAAGATGAAGCTTCTGCTAAACTAGATAACAGCACGTAGCAATTAAGAAATCAATTTTTATTATCTTACTAGTAGTAGCATTTTAATGCACTTTATGAAAGTTGATTCCATTTTATACTGCTCACAACAATAAAATTCTGGTGATGGAGACTGGTTTTTTTTTGTTTGTTTGTTTTTATTTTTCCCATATCTTTTTTCCTTTTCTCATCTTTGTTTAATCCCAAATGGATTTAAGTTACATGTGGAGTGAGTGGTATGCTTCCTTATAAGATGAAGGCTGTATCTTCACTTAATGCATTCATAAACTGTTATGACTCTGGGGAAGATTTAAGAAAGTACTATTAGCACTATTAACACTAATTCTTGAGAGCACAAATCTTAGTAAAATTCAATTTTTCCTTACAGTTAGTAATTTTTCCTTTCAGAATGCAAGTGTTTCAAAGAATGACTGGATGTCTAAGAAAAGGAATGGAATATTTTCTCAGCTATTCAGTACAAAATTATCAGAATCACAAGTGTACAACAGTTAGACTTCACTGTCATTGGTATATAAGAAAATACTGAACTGCAGTTAAATTAGGTAAAAGTTAAATATAAGGTCCTGCACTGTGTTCCAAATAAGTTATCTCAAAATCTGGTCTCCAAGAGGATCTGGTCCTGCTGGATTTCCATCACTAATGGAAAGAAAAAATACAAGCCCCAAGAAGGTACATGCCTTCTTTCTTGGACATTTAGTTTGCTCTCTGAAGATTCCTCCCAGCTAGACAACTTTTCCACAACCTTATTGACAGAAAGCAAATGAGAAGAAAAACCTTATTATACAAAGTGGTCACAGAATGATAATGAGCTATCAGTGTGAATTAGCAGAGGAAAGATTAGGAACCAAATACTTCAGCTAAGACCTTCCGCGGGAAAAAGCAAAAAACAAAAAAAACAGGGAATCACCTTTCATTATATTCTTAAGTGATGAATACCATTATTTTTCCACATGTACAAGATCAATAGCATCAAACTACAAAAAGATGGTGTAAAGAGCAATAACAACGATAAAGTGAGCAGGGAGCTGAGCATAGGAGAAGAAACAGAAAACAGTTTAGTATTCATTCTAGCATAGTACTTCTAGGGTACTACAAAATGGAATTGCTGTATTGGAAGTAGCTTACTACAGATTTAAAATGTCATCTTCTTGTCAAAAATATTTACATTAGGCAAAGAACTATTTTTTTTTTTTACTAGAATCTAGAAAATTAAATTCTCTGTATGAGATACAATATAGCGAAAGAAAGATAGAGGAACAGTATGATGCCTCTTTACAGGACACAACCAGAATATAAATATCAACAAAGAAAAAATGTTTTGTTTTATCTGCAAGTCAATATTGGCACAATAGTAGATGGGTATATACCAGCTATATTGAACCAGAAATTAGAAAAATTATCCTGAATAGTATTCCAGTATAAATATGGTTATCAGCTACAAGAAAGAAAGACAAAGATTAATCAATATAAAGGAAAATCCAAATATTTTAAAATGGATTTTAATAGGCTTTTAGATAGATAATAGAGCTATGATTACTGCAGTAATGAAAAATTTGTTCGTCAAACACCCAGGAGCTCCCAGCCAGAGCTATGTTTCTATGCACTGACTGCAAGCCATATCTCACTAAATGATTAATCACTTTATTTAATTTAAATCACTAAAATGATTTGGAAATATATATACACACACATACACATATATATATACATGTGTATTTATACATATATATATATATATAAATTTAAAAATACTATTGTCATACTTCAGTTACATGATGCAAATAGTTTCTGAATAATCCTGGTAGCAATTTTTACAATTAAACCAAACATAGAGACCAAAAATAGGAATAGAGAGTGTTGGAAAAAAATAAAACCTCAGAAATGTTAATTCATTATAACATTAAATTAATGTTCACATGCATATGTGAATCTAAAAAA
Source organism: Lagopus leucura (assembly GCF_019238085.1). NCBI lineage: Eukaryota > Metazoa > Chordata > Aves > Galliformes > Phasianidae > Lagopus > Lagopus leucura. The sequence goes on from NW_024962252.1 coordinate 19,655,856, forward strand.
TTATGTCATATTTAGGATTGATATATATTATTTGAGCACTAAAAACAGAATACTTACCAGCCACACAAATGGCACCTCATTTTTAAAAAGGAAGTGTCTACAGAGAAGATAGCCCATCACAGCTACTGCTGGAAAACTTGCAGCAAATGATTTCAGAAACAAAGACTGTGCTTGCAGTTGCTAAAAGGCTTTTGTGACAGAACTAGTCAAAAATGTCCTTCTAAGTTTGTCCTAAATTTGTCTGAGTAATTGGAAGAATTTTTACCCTTTTGTTCAGTATAGTATCAAGTGCAAGTGGTCAAGCTCCCAGAGGAAGATAAAACATAGGTTTAATTTCCTGGTTTTGTTAAGTTTCCCCTCCAAAATTAAGACAAACCGTATTACCAATTACTGACCACCAGGAACAAATGAGAATCTTGGCTAAGTGGTTCTGTAATTCTCCTGTGAAACAAGCCACTGGCACTTCCCTTTTGGGCTTTGTTTGGTGGTAGCATTTTGGGTGAGTGGATCTTCTTTTTTCCTGGTTGTTTTTTGTTTGTTTTGTCTTGTATTGTTTTAAATCTAACCACAAATGGAAGAGGAACAGACCCGATTGTAGAGCAGAACTGGATACCTTTCTTTAATTCCCATCAACATGAAGGGCTTTAGATAAGATTAGATAGAAGACGTTCAGAAAAATTTCACCTTAAAGATTTAATTACCAAATCTATCTACTCTCATATAAATACACTGACATGAATATAGTTACCATGCAGACTATGTGATTGTGAAAGAAGTTTTTGTAGCATTATTTTATCACAGATTATTTATAGATGTGAATGCGGCATATCATAAAGAAGTGATATAATAAAGGAATTATTTTAATTATAAATATATTATTTCTGCTTCTCTTTCAGACTGCCATTGCTTAACATTTATTTTGATTACTAAGTCACAAATGCCACATGACTACAAATTGTTTGTATTCTGCATTAGTTTATATGGACACAAGTAGCACTACATCAAAAATAAGATTTGTAACTAAAAGTTTTGGTCTCTAGTCTCAGTAAGGACTCTAATGCCTCAGACAATTGAAGTTTTGCCTATTTGACTCAGTATTGTACTCTTAGATTACAGAGCTTCCTGAACTACCTTGGGAATGGTTACAAGTTTCTTGAAGTGAAGTAGCCTTTTTAATTACAAAAGCTAAGCAAATTAAATCCCTTGCTACAACTTACAAACTATCTTTAAAACATTACTGACAAAAACACTCATTGCACAGAAAGAAGTTGTTTTAAGTTAAAAACTTCATTTTTATGAATGAAACCCCTGAGATTCACATATGAAGTGTGTATCTATCTTAACACGACCACCAATAGTGCAGCTTACACAGGAGCAGTTAAGATAGGAATTGCTTTCTTTGAGCTTCTTTTTTAAATCATCATCTCAATTTAATTTTATCAGTTAAAGAAAAAAAAAAAAAACAACAGTTATTCAGTGTTCTTGAATTTACTTATTATCATAAAAACAAGAGCAGTGTTGCAAAAAAAAAAAAAAAAAAGGCATTTTTCAATCAAATATCTCTTAGTGGTGATTGTTCAGATACTATAGTATTAAAACACATTTAATATAGAGAATTACACAGTATCTTTATGTTTTTAATCACAGAACCACAGAAATGCAGGGCTTGGAAGAGACCTCAAGAGATCGTTGAGTCCAAACCCCTGCTAAAACAGGTACCACAGGTAGGCGTCCAGACAAGTACTGAATGTCTCCATAGGAGACCTCTTCTTCTGCTTGGGAAACCTGTTCAAGTGCTCTGTCACCCTTACCATAAGGGAGTTATTTCGTATGTTTTTATGGAATTTCTTATGTTCAAGTTTAATCACAGTAGTACAAAAAATAAGTTGATACATATAAATAAATAAACAAATATTACCTGATATCACCTTTGTCTCACTTATGAGTACAGATAGGTCTCTATTTAAGCCACAGTCTGCATTAGATAATTATAATTAGATAATGTACTATTTTGTTTTGTTTTGTTTTTGTTTTCCTGGCCTAAACTTTATATTGTAAGAATAGAAAATAAATTATATTTTTAAAAATATATATATATATCTAACAGTAACAATAATGTTTACCTGCTCCTCTAAAGATATTAGGGCATTATCTGACTTGCTTATGCTCATCCTTAACTTTACAATGGCAATTTAGTAATGCATTGATCTTTGGTCATTTAACACAGCCAAGTGCTAAAATGAACATAGATAGTAAAAATTATTGAGAACTTCAAAAGCAGCATTGTATATGTTGGCATAAAACTTTACAGACAAATTTAAAACTTTGAATGCTTTTCTTCTGAGTGCTTCAGATAAATGCAAGTGTAATTGACAATAAACAGCAAATTTACTTATCAATGCAGAAGTAGTAGAAAATGTCATTACATGTACTAAACCTTTCTAACAGTTCCCTAGATTATTCATAACAAGTAGTTGGTTATTTCTCTGTCACTTCTAATAAACTGAAAGCATTACATTTCGTTTGTCTATTTTCTGCTTTAATCTCAATTTATCTCATTTTAAGACCTTGAATTATACTATTTCAGTTACAACAAATGAACAGATTTCAAGTGTCATCATTATTTTCAGAAGGGAAATAATGGTAGCTACCTTCTTTATGAAAGCTCTTTGAATTCTTAAGATCAGTTCATTGTATCAATAATGTATATGAGTATATTGTATTTTTAAGGTAAAATATGTTGAAGAATAACTCCAAATTATCTATTTTGTCTCTTAATATAACCCCAATTCTGTTATATATATTGATCTTTTAAAAAAAACACAGAATAATTGTATTTCTTCTGTAATTATTAAAATTCTTTCTCAAAGCTTGCTTCCTGAGGTATTTTTTGTGATAAGACTCTGATTGATTTGTTGAGGAGGCAGGTGGTGAGTGCTACTGTGTGACAACCAACACCACTTTGGAGACATTTGAAAGCACCTTCCTCCAGAGCTGCTTGCCTCCGGAAGAGAGTGCTCAGGAGTGTTTACTGGCAGAAGATCTGGCCTGTGATTAAATAGCTTCAGTTTGGTATGGGAAAATTGGGGAATGATACCATTGTGTCCTGTGAAAAACAGGATGCAGATGGGCATCCCTGCTCCCTCTTATCTGCTGGCAAGGCCCGGAAGATGGGAATAAAGGAGTTTCTGCTGAGATCCCAGAGCCAGAAGGTGTCACTCCAAAGAGAGCTGACTCAACCACTTTGGACTTACAACAACAGTCTTCAACAACAGTCTGACAATGGCCTCAAGTTGTGCGAAGGGAGATTCAGGTTGGACATGTGGAAATACTTCTTGGAAAGAGTGGTCACGCTCTGGAATGCACTGCCCATGAAGGTGGTGAACTTGCTGTCCCTACAGGTGTTCAAGAAACATTTAGATGTACTGAGGGACATGGTTTAGTGGGAAATATTGGTGGTAGGTGAATGCTTGGACTGGATGATTTCAGAGGTCTCTTCCAACCTCAGTGTTTCTAAGATTCTATATATGTTACACTGATTAGCAATATGTGCAAGACACAGCTGCTTAAATCTATAGGTGTGAATTTAACATCCAACAAAAATCAGTGAATGGTCTAGTGAACTACTATTGATTTACACATCATGGCTATATTTCTAGAAACCAGGGAAATAAATTTAAATTTAGTAATATGATTCTTTTTATCCTTACTGACAACTATGACAGCTAAGGCTGATTTCAAAACAAGTGATCACATCTAATTTTATTTTGACATAATGATTCTTCACAGTGAAACCACAGTGCTGCATGGAACATCAGTCACTATTACCCATTTGGATGTTCAAGCTATGTGAAAATGAAAGTCAACATCATGAAAGAAAACCAATTAATCGCTTTAACAATTAAAATCTCTGGAAATGTAAATAACAGAAAAGATAGAGAGGAACCAAATTTACTCTATGTTTATTAACATTTAGCAACATGCCTGAAAGTCTCTGTGCTATGAACATGCTTATTACTTTATATTAAGAACTCAAAAGCTTGAAAAATAAAGTCCATAGATGACTACAGACCACAGTACTCCAATGTGAAGCAGAAATAAATACAGTACAAAGCTATTTTTTTCCCCTAAATGAGCAGTCATTAGAATTCTTTTCCATTTCTATTTTTACGCAAATTGAGAGCTTTTTAATTAACAGACATTATGAATACAGTATATTTAGAGACATAGCTTCTAGAGAGTCAATTTGTCTCATATTTAAAGTAAATTCTACTTTCTGAGATAAAAATAGACTTATTCAGTTATATACAGCAGTTTATCTTGAGAGCTTCTGTATTTTTCACAAGAATATCCTAAATGTAATAGAAGCAACCAATAAAATTCCTGCTGAAATCAAGCTCATTCCAGGTGCGTTAAAACAGAGTGTGGCAGCCACTTCTTGGATAAGAGGGTACAAAACATTTCTGCTCTTATTAGAGTCTATGGATATGGCACCAACAATAATTGTTGGTTTTCTTCCCATTATTCTGAATTCTTAAGAAACTGCATTCACACAGTAAACTTTTCATTTTACATTGACAGTAAGCTTTCCATTTTACATTGACCAAGGCATTCTAATGATCCTTCCTTATGTAGGCAGGTCACAACTTCCAGGAAAGTTAATGCTTGTTATTTTTATCCCAACAGTGACCGGAAACTTCCAATTATTAACAAAAGTCCCAGCATACTAGACAAAAATGCAGACAAAAGATAGGCCTTGCTACAAAGAACTCATGAGTGGGTGATCATTTGAACAAAAACCTATCTTGACCAGCCCTAATTTTGAGTTTATGATTACTCACTTAAAAGGAAAGCACGAACAATTTGATAGCTGCTTTTTGGCTTTGTGTCAACTAATGGCAGTAAGGAAAGAGGCAGTAGATAGACTAAGACACTTACTCTATAGCTGATGCAGATAATGAAGACTTGGGAAGTTACCTCTCCAGCCTTCCTACAAGGCAGATGCTTTATGAAAAACTACCTATATTGAAAACTTCAAGAATCATAATTTGGATTTCACTGCAAACTGATACAAATAAATCACAACCATATAATCTTTAATCTGATGTTGTTGCATTTTGTCTTTCAGTCTTTAATGCGTGCAAGATCAAGCACTTTCTTGCGATTTAAGTATATCTTCTTCCCCTGGCATTTAAAAAAAAACAGGAAAAAAGAAACAAGCTTTCATTTCATAGCTGTTTTGATTCTACTTCTGTACTGTCTCACTTCCCAAGATATTCTTTTCATTTTTTATTTATTTTTTAAACAATAAATTTTCTTTTCTTTCTTTTAGACATGTGAAAGACAAAGAAGGTGGTCTGAGACAACCAGCATAGCTTCACCAAGTCCTGCCTGACCTGCCAGGTAATCTATGTTGGTATACCAGTATCACAGCATCAGCAGACAATGAAAGATAAACTGAAATCATCCATCTAAACTTCAGTAAGGCCTACGACAAGCTCTGTCATAACATCCTTTTCTCCAAATTGGAAATATATGGATTTGATGGGTGGACTATTTGATGGACTGGAAACTAGTTGCAAGATTGCACTCAGAGTGGTCAGTGGGTCAGTGTCTGGATGAAGATCAGTGATGACAGGTAACCCTCAGGGTACTGGGACCAATGCTCCTTAGTATCTTTATCAGTGTTACCCATAGAGGGATGCATCCACCCTCAGCAAGTTCACAGAGGGCATCAAGCTGCATGGTGAGGCTGACACTACTGAGGGACAGAATGCTGTCCAGAGAGATGAGACACACTTGAGCAGTGAGCCCAGGAGAGCCACATGAGGTTCAACAAATTCAAGTGCAAAGTCTTGCACCTGGGTCTTGGCAACCCTCCACTACCAATACAAGCTGGGGGACAAAAGGATTGAGCACAGCCCTGCAAAAAAAACTTGGGGGTGCTGGTGGATGGCAACCTGGACATGAGCCAGGAATGTGCTCTAGCAGCTCAGAAAGCCAACAGTATGTGGGTTGCATCTAAAAGAAACGTAGTCATCACATTGACGGAAGCAATCCCACCCCTTCACTCCATTCTGGTGAGACTTTTTATGGAATTACGTCCAGATGTGATGTCCTTACACATGGACCTGTTGAAGCATGTCCAGAGGAGGGAAATGGAAGTTATCTAAGGGATGAAACACTCCCCCTGCAAGGACAAGCTGAGAGAGATGGGGCTGCTCAGCCTCTAGAATACAATGCTCCAAGATGACCTGATATTAGCATCTCAGTACCTAAAGAGGGGCTATAAGAAAGAAGAGGACAAACTCTTTAGCAGAATCTATCTGTTGTGACAGGACAAGGGGAAATGGTTTCAAACTAAAGGAGGGGAGATCTACACTGGATATAAGAAAATGATGAGGGTAGCGAGGCACTGGAACAGATTGCCCAGAGAAGACAGGATGACTCATCCCTGGAGACACTCAAGGTCAGGCTGGATAGGGCTTAGAGGAACCTAATCTAGCAATAGATGTTCCTGTTCATTGCAAGGGAATTGGACTAGACAGCCCTTCCAAGTAAAAAAATAAGTATATATTTATTTTTAACTCTTAAAATTTATTTTTTTTAAAAAAAGGTGATTTATGGAAAAACTCTTTTACTACAAAATGTTTCATATTGATCAATCTGTAATTTGGTACACTAATTATACTTAGAATTCTTAGATGTTTCTACTTGTGCAAATAATAATCGCATATTCATACTTCCATATTTCTTTTTGCCAATAACCATATTATCTAATTACTGTAATCAATCTCTGTAATCACAAAAACTACTGTAATTCAAAGTACCTCATATGCATACCTCATTTTGTATTTGCAGAAATTAGCTTTCCTTTGTAGCCATGGTACCTTTGAGTTCAGACTCCAACTGAGATCCAAGAAAAAGTTTTCAGTTCATGTGAGACAGAATCTTTTTCTTCACGACAAGAAGAACATCCGATCAGGTAGCAGGGAGGAAATTTCTGCGTCACATCTCTCCAGCTGAGCTTGCCTCAAAAATTCCAGACTTTCTCAAAAATTCCATAACAGGGAAGATTCTCATGCTTTTACAATTATTATACAAATGTTTAATGTCATACCTTAGTATTTTTTAAGTCTGAAGTCAAGGCACAAGAACTGGACAAAAAAGGTAACAACTGCATGTAAGCTTGAACAAAGCAAACATTGACAAAATGACATCTACAGTAATTGTATATTAAAATCTATGGCAGCTATTTTGATATTATTTACAAGGGCTGCTCCAAAAGTAATGCCTTATTTATTATGATAGCTCATGACATCAGAGGCTGATGGGGTGGTGTGACAGTGAACGTTGAACTTTCCTGCCAAAATCCCATTAAATTTTGTTGCTGTGTGACAGATGGCAGCAGAGGGGCAGTCTGACAAAATGGCATCTGACATGCATATGAAGCACAAGTGTGGAATTGAATTCCTCCATCTGAAAAAAACCTGCACCCTTTGATCTTCATCAATGCTTGTGAATATTTTTGGAGACCATTTGCAAAGTGAGGAGGTGGGTGGTGTATTTTAGCAAGAAAGCTGTCTTAGCAGCTGTGAAATAATGGGTTATCTCCACCAGTGTAGATTTCTGTGAGCATGGTATGCTCATCACTGGTGAAAAAGCACTGCTGATGGTGGTGACTATGTGGAAAAATAGAGAAAATTTGCACTGTCAAGTACTATTATTGTGCTCTTTGTATATGTTGTCGTTTCCATGGAAATAAATCAAAGGCTTTATCATTCAGAGCAGCTTATGTAATGGATACAGTCGTGACAAAAGAATTATGCAAATCACTGTCACCCTCTTGGTTTACTAGTTGTTTTTTTTTGCCTACTTTTTAAATATAGTGAGATATCAACACGTGATTATAATAGATGATGTGTGGAAACAAATATACTCACCCCTAAAAAAGGGTAAGACAACGGAATATTACCTAAGATGTCTGATCTTATTATCTCCATCTGCTTCACTTGTTAGCTCATTAAGCCTCATCAACATCCAGGTGAAATCCCTGTTCTTGTTGAATATCTAATATGCAAATACATTTACTGTACATAGACTCTGATTCATGCAAAACTCTTCTAAAGCAAGCTTTAGACTACATTTTCTATACAATTGAAAAGTAAATGTACAAACAAAAAAACAATATAAAACTCAACTTCTTCACTGAATTTTACAAAAAAAAAAAAAAAATTGTAAAACCTTATGAAACTGCAGAAAATGAGCATGTGTCGTGAAGTACACAGGAAGCTTTCTGCCTCTTGGATAGTTTAACAGTGAAAGCTACCAAAAATAAATTTTATTTCTAAACCACCCTTTCAAATATATACATAGTGACTGTAACACATGTGGCTTCTTTAACTTCCTGTGTGATAACATTCTTATCCAACAGTGGCTTTGGAAGCTTTTTGCCTTTTTCCCCAGCATTTTAATGTGACATATCAGATGTCATAATGTTGCTGAGTTTTTCCACTGAAGTAACTAGTCATGACAAACTGAAAGTTATAAGTTGATCTGAATCACAGTTGTACAATCAATAAGCATACAGAGGTTAGGCTAAGTAAGATTACCACAATGGAAAAAATGCTCACTGATGATATAGACTCACAATAAACTCCACTAGGAGCAATCTCCAGAAAGAAATCCTTTCTTAGTCGCAGTCAGCTCTTAAATAGGATCTAGGAAAGGTGGAGCCAGGCTCCACCCTTTCCAGCAGCACAGGTGAACTGCCTTCACCTGTGCACCCATGGCCAACTCATTGTTTGCCTCAGGTGATCAATCAGAGGTTCAGGCCACGATCAACAGTTCCCATACAACAGTCTAAATGTCTAAATGAAGTCCAAATGAAGTAAGTGAGATATAGTATAATAATAAATCAAGATGTTTATTAATATGTATACAGATAGATGTTCACTTCTATTTTGAACAGAAAATTCCCATGCAATGTTTTCTATGGCAGAAGCACGCTAGTTTAAACTCAGAGTGTGCACTGTGTATTTCAAAAGAAAAATTCCCTGAATGTTACTGATAATCCTGCAAAGATTTACTATTACATTTAAATGGAGAAAGAATATGAATTACTTTTACTTGAGACATTGTTCAGTTAACGACATATGGATGTTCGGTAACTTCAGTTGATTTCATTAGCTAGCTTGCAAAATACCTTCTATATAGTATTTTAAAATATTCAATAAAGTAGTCTTAGCCAAGAGGAAATTAAGAAAATGTAGAAGTGATTCAGTATTTATAAATGAATCTTTGGGAGAATAATTTCTTATTTAAAATACCATTTTAAAATATTTTAATGAAAAGGATAAAAAAGTTAACACAATAGTTCAAGCAGAATCATCTTGACCACTATATGTGAAAGTTCATTGAGTGATTAAAATAGTGTCAGTTTAAGCTGTGATAGTAACTTCAAAATGTTTAATGTAGTCAAAATAATCCTAACACTATGTATGAAGTGATGGGATATAAATTATCTGTTCTCACATGGGAAAAAAAGACTGTTGAATCATCTTATTTAGTTCTTTAAAAATAGCATCTTATTGCTCATTAAGGTCTAAAGGGTCAAAACAATAGAAAATATCAGAAAAGCACATCAGAAAAAGTAGAAATCTTTGTCACAGTTCAAATTCCTAATGTACTTCAGTTACGATGTATGCGCCAATTCTCTTCTACACTTTGTCAAGTATAAGGGGAAATGGTCTCAAGCTCAAAGATAGATTTAGGTTAGATAGGAAAAAAATATTTTATAGTTGAGTGGTGAGGCACTGGAACAGGTTGTCCAAAACATGGTGGATGCCCTGTCCCTAGGGACTTTCAAGATGAGGCTAGATCAGGCCATGGGCAAACTGATCTAGCTGTGGTTCCCTGTTCACTGTAGGAGAGTTGAACTAGATGACCTTCAGAGGTCCCTTCCAAATCTAAGGATTCTAGGACTCTGTGATTCTAAGTTGAATCATAAGGACTAGCAAATAAAGCGTAAGACATTAGAAATGTTCAAAAATGTAAAAAGGCTCCCAAAATACAGACTGACAAAACTGAGCAGGACTTGTAGATTCAGGACTGGCTATACACCATTATAGATGATGACTGCTAATTCGCTAAAATTAAAAAAAAAAAAAAAGCCAAATACAATGACAGTAAATAATTTACTTTTTTTTTTTCCCAGAAAAATAAAGCAAATTCACAAGTTGGATTTAAAGAAGTAAATCTACCGTTCAAATTTTATCACTTAATGAATGTTTGATACAGATGAAAACTTTTAATATGGGTACCATAATATAGGTTATGCAGCGTATAACATAATTAAAGGTCATTATTTACCTGGAGAAAGCTAATGCATACTGACAGTTGTGAAAATCTGATGTGGCACAGATAGTTCCAATTACAAGCGAGAAAACAGAACCATCTTATTAAAACCTGTCTAGAAGTGAAGATGTTTGACATGATGTCAGTCTCACTGTTTGGGAGCTAAAATGTTGACAGTGTCTTCATCATTACAAAGATCAAAATATTAAAAAGAGGAAGATACATGGTACAATAATTTAGACTCTTCAACGATACACTCCCAGGTGCAAGAGCCTACTGAGCTACAAGGAATGCAATAGAGTCTTTCCTAAGTCCAGGTAACATTGCAAGCCACGAAGAATCAGATAATTAGAATCCTAGGATCCCTTGGATACAAAAACAGTGAGGTTTACAAAGCATGCTGTCAGCTTTACAATATAAATTAAAATAAAACCTTGCAGCTCCCAAAAATTTTTGATCAGTCTTTTCTTTGGTAACAATGGCAATGTGGGAGGTACTGCAAGTGAAAACTGAATAGCGCTTTTCAGTACAGCTACCATAACAAACAGGCAAGCTTATGAGCCTCCCTGTTATCATTCATATCATTCATTCAACTCAAACCCAAATACTTTCCCATTTCTGATTGATGGCCACATTGGCAGCCAGGAAATGTCCCACTGCCCTGCCACATACAGAAGTATGATTAACAGAAAAGGAGACAGACATTGTCACTATCTTTACTAAACCTTCTAAACCCATTCTTTGGTATCCAACTGAAGACTGTTTTCTGTGTCATTTACATGCTACTTTTAGATTTTAGACTAAGAAATAAAGCTTCTTGAGCCATTACAAAAAATAACGTAGGCCTAGAAATTTTACTTTTGTGTTTTCCTAATGTTTGCATGTTCTTTAAAAGTTAGTAATACTTGAAGTGTTTCATTTAGAAAGATTTTTTTGTCCAAATCCATATAGTATGTTGGCCTTTTTCTGCACTCATTGCACTTGTATGGGAATTTCTGGCACCTTCTGAAGTGGACACAAATAAATCATAGCAAGACACTAAGACTGTCTTGTCTTACAAAGAGACCTTACTAATATATATACACACCTAAAAGTACTGTTTTGATATCTCTATCTAAAATGAGTAATTGGACATTATTTTCTCCTATCTCCCACATGACTGCAGTCTTACAAAATTGGCAGAGTAAGCAGTAAATTACTCTGTTCAGTAACTGATTATATAATAATAGTATGAATGGGGGATAAATATGAGTTGGGTTAGGAATACTAGATTTCATCAGCAGGAGTTTTATATACAATTAAAAGTCATCAAAATTTGAGAATAAGCACTTGACTGTGACCTTTACACAGCAGGTGTCTTAATGTAACCTTTATCTAGTGAAGTTTAGAAGGCTTTTTCATTGTGATGATGACTGGCCCTGAATTCTCACACCATAATTTTCTTAACTGCAGTATTTCACAGAATTTCTGAGTGCTTGTTCTACTCAACAAATAAAACTTACTGTTTCCTCATAAATAATTTTGCAACATTTACTTTAAATGGTAGCAGCAGTCCAGATCCAAGAAACCGAATATATAAAAATATATATCTAAAAGCAGCACTCAGCTTTTAGATACCTGTACACTGGAGCATGATCAGCTTTCTAGTAGACAACGTACAGGCATTTACAAGTAAAAGCAACACAGATCTGAAAACATAACCCCTAAACATTGAACAGGAGTCCACTAGAAGTTAATACTATCAGCAATTGTCTATAGCCATCTCTATAGGCAGGAAACGTGAAACACAGAGGACAGCAGTAACCTCACAGGACCAACTCAGTGGATGGGAATTGTTATCTCATCCAGTCAGGATTTGTCTTCATTTTGGAGGATTCACACAAGAAGTGAAAGGTTCATTGTCTTTAAGGGCATTCAAATACATACACACCTAGAGATTATTCTGCATAAGTACATGCTAACTAATGTGAGGCTAGGAAACTCACTTTTAGGGAAGTGAATAGACCCAATGAAGGAGCTGAATTTCTTCTTATTTCCAAACCTGTTATCATAGAACCACAGAATGGCCAGGGTTGGAAGGGACCTCAAGCATCATGAATCTCCAACTCCCCTGCTGCATGCAGGGCCACAAACCTCCATATTTAATACTAGACCAGGCTGCCCAGGGCCCCATCCGATCTGGGCTTGAACACCTCCAGTGACAGGGCATCCACAACCTTTCTGGGCAGCCTGTTCCAGCACCTCACCACTCTCTGGAAAGAATTTCCAGCTGACATCCAACCTAAATCTCCCCTCCCTCAACTTCAAACCATTTCCCCTTGTCCTGCAGATATCAACCCTTTCAAAGAGTTGATTCCCCTTCTGTTTGTAGGCTCCCTTTAGGTATTGAAAGGCTGCAATGAGGTCACCCCACAGCCTTCTTTTCTCCAGGCTGAACAAGCCCAGCTCCTTCAGCCTGTCTTTGAAGGAGAGGTGCTCCAGTCCCTTTATCATCTTTGTGGCCCTCCTCTAGACCCTCTCCAGCAGCTCTGCCATTCTCATACTGGGGGCTCCATACCTGTACACAGTACTCCAGATGGGGCCTCACAAGAGCAGAGTAGAGGGAGGACAATCACCTCCTTGCCCCTGCTGGCCACTCCTCTTCTGATGGAGCCCAGGATCCCATTTGCCTTCCAAGCTGCAAAAGCACACTGCTAATTCATGTTAAGTTTTTCATCTCTCAAGACTCTCAGGTCCTTCTCCACAGGGCTGCTCTCCAAGTCTGCTCCTTCCAGTCTGTGTGGATGCCTGGGATTCCTCCAGCCCAAGTGCCAAACTCTGCACTTCGCTGTGTTGAACCTCATCATGTTCACCCAGGCCCACCTTTCTCACCTGTTGAAGTTTCTCTGAATGGCATCCCTTCCTTCCACCTGTCAACCACACCACTCAGCTTAGTGTCACCAGCAAACTTGCAGAGGGTGCATTCGATTCCATCATCAATGTTATTGATAAAGATACGTTCTTTTATTTGTGATGTCTAATTTATCAACACTCCTTAGAGTCAGAACTTCTATTTATTTGCAAACCTATGTTTTAAATTGAAACTGATGAGTCATCAGCTCTGGTGCTAATATATAAGATATTATTATTGTAATAACTTTTTCCCCCCTTAAACATATCACTTTACACCTGACATTTCTGACCTCTGATAATCGTAAGCCAGAAAACAAACCTGAAGACACTGATTACAGACAATCATCAGAGAATTTTTCTTCCTTCTTAAAAATGGGAATATGTGCTTCCTTGCAAGTAATTTAAGAACTATGAAAACAGAAAGCACAAGTGGACATTTATAAGACAGTATTTTTAAGAATGCTTTTGCTCTTCTTCTAAAATAGATACTGATTTACACCAGCCCTATGTTCTAGAGACAGACCAGAAGAAGTCACAGCATTTTGAAGTCAAGTTCTGAAGCTACGGATGTACAAACCATTTCCATGATTTACAGTCTTATTCAGGAACTAGTCCAGTACCAGACCAGCTACGGATAGTTAAGAATTAGTAAGCTTTCTGAAGCTAACTTTGTAAACATAAAAGATGCTAATATAAGCAGCTGTAATCAATAAAAGCCTGGTCACTGTTAATTAGATCTCAGATACACAAAGGGATATAATCAGAAAAGTTTGTCATCTCAGCAGAAAACTATTTCCCACAGTTCTGATGATGCACAGGGATGATTCCCACTTTTTAAGTTCCTTATTTACAAAGAAAGTAAATAACTTGGACAGTCAATGAATATAAAGATACTATAATTATGAAATAAACAAAAGAGTTTAGAAAAAGAGAACAGATAGAAAGCTTACCCACATCCTGGGTTCACTACAAAACTCCAGAGATGGGATCTCTACAAAAGATCCTTCCCCTCTGGTAGCCAGCTCTTAAATGGGTCTAGGAGAGGTAGAGCCAGGCTCCACTCCTTCCAGAAGCATAGGTGAATTGCCTTCACCATGGCTGACTCATGGCTCATCTCAGGTGATCAATCAGAGGTTCAGTCCATGATTCAGCAGTTCCCATACACAACTGAAACCTAAACCATGTAATATACCAAACTGTAATACAAAACTTCCTAATTCCTTGAGAAATAATCAACATGCTATACAAAAACTACAACATGGGGAGAAAATCAACATCCAGACAATGATTTCAGACATTTCTGTGGAAAGTTTGCATCGTGAAAGCTTGCCTGAAAGGAATTCACTTCTGAAGCAGCTAGCAAATCCTGCAATACATGAGGGGAAATTAAACTATACATACCATATTTTGGTATGTATCTTTAGAATCAGAACAGAGTTTCTTAAAGTTGGAGGATATTCGGAAGAGGGTTAGAAAGTAAGAATTTGGAAAAAATATATTTTCCTTCCTTAACGTTTACAAACACTTTTCTTAGGAGATAATCATTTGTTACTAACATTTGCTAAATCTTTTCCCCCATTTTAAAAGAAAAAAATATTTTAGCTTTACTAAAAATTAATAATAATGTAAGAGTAAATTTTGTAGTGATGAGATTATTTTCATACTATAATAGAATCATAGAATTGTTCAAGCCATGTCAGCCTCCTTTCATTCTTTTCTGATTTCCTACACCAGCTGTGCTCCATTTTCTTGTTCTTGATGATAGTTTTCCAGGGGGTTTTATTGATTAACTCCCTGAAGAGCTGGAATTTGGCTTTCCTAAAATTTAGCATCCCGATTTTAGTCTTTGCTTGTCCCATATCCCTCAGATAGAGAGTTTTAATCCAGCATTCCAGACAATGAGAAATTATTAGATTCCAAATCAGAGATGATATGCTGATTTGCTTCAGGCAGTAGTAACAAAGTGATCTCTCTTACTTATTTTTCATTTAACAGATTGACAAAGATTTAATGCACTCTGAAGTGGAAGAAGTAGGTGAAGTAGAAGAAACTCAAAGACAGTTATTAAAGACAATATCGATAACGTGACTTTTTCAGTTTTCACTCAGAATTTTTTCTTGAATGGTAATAGAAATTGCTTTATTATACTACACCCCATACTGCTAGGGAAAACATTTCCTTCTTTGATTACTGTTTGTATTACTGATAGCTTTTAAACTCAGCTCAAGCAAAGCATACTAAAATAGGAAACAAGGTAAAGACAATAATAAGTTTAGTAAATTTAGATTTTTCAGTGTATTTATGGTTCTGAAGATGCCTCTCCAAACAATATGGCTACTAAACTTTGACCACAATCATTAAGTGCCTTCCAGATTCAGATTTTCTTTTAGAAGCGCCAGCTGTAGTGGTTTGATACTGGCTGGCAGCCAGACGCCTGCTCATTCTTTCTCCCTCCTCAGAAGTAACTGAGGATAAAATAGGATTAAAAAACTCTCGTGTGATGATTACAGGAAGATCACTCACCAGTTAATGTCATGGGCAAAGCAGATTCCATTTTGGGAAAAATAATTTAATTTATTACCTATTAAAAAGAGAGTAGGACGGTGAGAAACAGACAAAAATTTAAGTCTCATTTCTACCCAGGCTCAGGCTCACTGCTTAGTTCTCAGCTTGTCTACCTACCTTCGGAACAGCACAGGAACATAAGTATTAGGGACTACATATTTAGGAACATAAATATTTAACTAGGTCACTTCTAACATACTCACTCTTCTACATGGGTACTATATTTTTTTACTTTCTACTGTTCCTGTTAAAATTACATTTAAAAAATTCTTAATATTTTATAAATTTTAGTTTGCTTTCTTTTCTTTAGTTTAACACAAGGTTAGACTATCCAAACCATCAAGATAAAGAAGTTTTAAGTCCTGTGAAAGTTTTACAAATTCCTATGAACTCAGTAGGTCATGAAAAATTTGGTGCTTGACTTTCTTGACAAAGATTAACAAGAACAGAAGATGGCTTGGCATAAATCCATTTTGTGACAAAAATTGCCATGAGAATACAAAATAGCACAATATTAATCCATTCTCATGAAACTGATGGTAATGAAAATGAGAAATGGCATCAGCTAAATCCATTTTCATTACTCTGTTATGATTGCAATCTTGTAGCTCTCAGATGGTGTGTTGAGTGAAAAGATTTGTTTTAACCACATTTTTAGTGTCTTTGATGCACATCTCCTGGTCATTCTATACTACTTCATTCTATACTTCATGTCATTATTTTAAAAAGCTTTCGGATCAGTTCCAGGTAGCTAAATCTGTCAACATGTATATTAATTGGCTGTTGCTTAACACATAGAAACAAAGCTGTGGGACTGTGAAGAAATTGCAATGGTTGACCTGATTTGTGAAAATGAGGACACCCTTCCCCCATATTTGTGAAATTTATGTAAAAATTGAGAATAGTATAAAATTGTAAGTATTCAGATTAAGCTACCTTTCCCTGAAAAAAAGAACAGATATTCCACTGAAAAGAAATGTCTGAGGTTTTTTGGATTCCAAGTGGCTTAAGTTATTCAAATTTTTAACATGGGAATTTCTCTTGCATTTAAAAGAAACTTGATACACATTATAAGATGATTTTCTCTTAAAAAAAATCTTCCAATTTTATTCACATAGAATTATTTTTGTCTTTTTTTTTCTAAGTAATAGAAGTATCTTGCAATTGCAAAATATATGATTAATTACAAAAAATTAGAAAGCTTAGATCTGATCAGCTTTGAGTTGAATTAATAGTCTTGCCTTGCTTCTTACACTTTAGCCTACATTAAATTTGCCTTTGGACCTGATATCCTAACTAAATTCAAAACTGACCCATGATCTTCAAAACAGAGTCATTACTCTTCTTTTTGCCCACTGGCTTTGAAGCTTTGAAGTAAAAACAAAAACAAAACAAAACAAAACAAAAAGATAAAATATACTGATTCATAATTAATTGTATTAAGCTCTGCTCAGTGCTCTGTATCATCCAAGCAATCAGCTATTTTTTAAAATAAAGTTACCCCATCTCCACTTGCAATCCAGTTTACACATTCAACTGCAATCACTATAACATGCATATAAATTTACATATAAAATCTATGTAAATTATATAAAACTCATTTCAAATTGTTATTCAAAAAGACTATTGAAACATTAGCTATGTTGGCTTCTGTCTCTTTTCATTCCCACGGAATCTTGATGTCTAGCTACCTACTCTTTTAATGATATCATGATGCTGTCTCATAGGATCTAGCTGATTATATTCTCCCAATGAACAAAATGGTATCTCTAGGCAGTGACATCAGACACTATCTTCAAGGTGATCCAGGGTCTTATAAAGTATTAGTGTTATAAAATTACATATACGGTTCCTTGGAAGTCATATCTAGGGCAGTTTTTGAAGAGAACTGATCCAGTGCAGACAGCAGGGAACCCAGCACTCAAATCTCAGATTAGTTTAAATAGAACTACTTGAACTGAGCAGAAGCTGAGTGGCCTACACCATCTGAAAATTGGTCTTGAACAGTCAGATTCTCTGACTGAACTTCTTTGTGTAGGTTCAATGATGTTTCTAAGGACAGATGTTACACTTACTTATAGTGCCCCTCATAAAGTTGCTGTGTCAATTACCATTCTTCTGTTCTCCTTCTGTTTTTTAACACTCAGCTGGTAGCCAGGAAACAAGGACTTCTAGCTAAAGAATTCACCAAGAAACACGCAGGCTTGATAATATAATTGAAAGTGCAAATTAAAAACATCTAAACCTCGAAAGGCAAATAAGGCAAGACATAGGTGCAAAATTTAACAACAAAAAGAAGAAACCCTAGAAATTGGAATAACTCTAGTTCAGGAGCAGAAACTCTCTCAATCTTAATGAGGGAAATAGTATTCTGTATAAAATATGAACGACAAGATTCTGTATGTCACTGAAATAGAATTCCAGAGTACACCGTTTAGCTCTCACAGTGATGTTTCTTAGTAGATAATCCATAATAATGTATATATCAGACACTTCTTTCATCAGTTTGGGGAATAATTCTCTGTGTATGTGTGCATTTGTGATTAATGCTTTCTGATGTGAGGAGTTATCTGCATTGTTTTCTTGTACTTTGATTGTCAACATTTTCTTACTTTTTTTTTTTTTTTCTGTAAGGGTAACAAGAACTGCTAGTTTTGTGTCTGATTATGAATCAGAAAGAATAAGCTTTTTCTCAGTACAACAGCAGAGTAGGTACAACATGCATAACACTAGTGATATGCAGAAAGGTGAAGAAAGTATGTTTACAGTTGGCCATTTTGGTAGATCTGCAAGTTTCTTGAAGGTGCTAAATACATCTATTCTGTTCCGTTCCGTTCCATTCCATTCCATTCCATTCCATTCCATTCCATTCCATTATTCTGTTCTGTTCAACTGGGATTTGTTCTTTGGAAAAGTTTGTTTCAATAGAATTGGTAAGCTATTGATGTCCAGTTCCACTGGAGATGAGTCTCAGAGATTGCTAGTTCCATTCTGCCTTATTTTTCTTTATTGAATCACACAATTGCTTTATCTTTGGCTGCAGTAATGCTGGAAACAAAACAGACCTTCTGATGACAAAGAGCAGCTTCATTTTATAACTTCTAATACAATGCAGTGTCCAAAGTACTACAGAAATATTTTATATAGGTATATGTAATGATTATCATCCTGCTGCTGTCCTGGATCTAAACACCTAGTTTACACATTGAACTACAGTACTACAGTCTTTAAAGGGTCAGAAGCTGATATATCCTCTTCGAAGCAGTCTTGTAAAAACATGTGCACAATAACAAAAAGCAGATTTCATAAAAGTAAGGAGCCATAAAATGAAGACTACACCAAGTGGCATGATGTAGGATTGGCATTAACAGCTCTTTGGTAAATGAGAATGGATAGCAATTGACATATTTTATCCGCTTTCATATCAGCATGAGATACCATTAATAACATACCATATAAATATGCGATTAAGACATTAGTGTAAAAATGACTTTCTATAAAGAATAAAATCCAATAAAAGTATGCAATTCAGTGTGCTGCCTCGATTACAGGATTTGTTTGTGTCTTTGCTTTTAATAAGATGCATTTTGTTTGCAATAGTTGTATCATACTGTGTCTGACTTAATGCGTGAGGCACTTCAGTGCGGCATGATTGTTTTCTTTCTTCAGGCAGCCCTCCAGCTGTGGACCAGCACTTGGTCAAACTGATTTGTTCTTGGCAGGAAGCTAAGAACATTAACCCTTCCAATTGAGCATTATGACTTTAGAGGGTTGTGGTGGGAAACAGTGTTATCTCAGCCCCTTCAAAAGTGTACAGTTTGGTCTGCTAATCAGTCACAACCTCTGCTCTTAAAAAGGGTTACATTAATGCTAATGTGAAAGTCTTCAAAAAATGCTGTTGAGCTTACAGCAGTTTGTTATTTTGTTAGACTGCACTACTCTACTCCATTACCTACTGATTCTCACTTATGATGATTGTAACAAGAAGAAAATTGTAGAACATGAACCTTTTCTTGTGACAAAAGTTATTGCAAAGATTTGACAGGATACAGAATTAAACTCATTTTCTTAAAAATCTTGAAATTATCATCTGCTGTCCTCTTCAAATGCCATGATGGAGGTGGTTGCTTGGACATTGTCAGTCACAAAAATAGAAAGCAGATCTGTGTGCTCATTCTGACACAGTGAATCATCATGTGGAGATTGAATTGTAAGTGATAAAGGCTGCTACTTATGCAAATTAATTATCAGGCAAGAAACCAAGTCTTTTAATTTAGCTGAACAAGACAGGGAGTAGGGATGAAAAGCAGAGCTTGGCCAAATTGACATGTTTGGCAGAATTCTTTCTTTTCTCGTGTTGAGATGAAAATGATTTGTGTAATAGAATCAAAAGAGTACATGCCCAGGCCATCCTGCCAGCTTCATTTTAAAAAATGCTTTGCTTTTTCCAGTATGTTGCTGTTTTTCACCCTCCTCTCTGGTATGCTGTTGAGGCTACTACCTTTAGTATTTAAAAAAGTAAGGCTGAAAATCATTTTTGTTTGTTTTAATTAGATGTTCTTGCAATAATAAACAAAGATATTTCCGGAAAATCAAAAGGAAAAGGACATATATTAAACAATTCAACTGGCTAACATTATCTGAATTACACACCACAGTTTTTTTGTCAGCCTAGAAGATAAAAGTTCTGCAATTTAGAAATTAACTGGCATATCAAATGCCCTTTATGTTGTAGTCACAGGCTTTTAGGCTCTGTAATATTCATCAGAAAGCATTAATGTTAACTAGTTCAGTCATTACTGTACTGACTATTTCAGATTCATTAACACAATGGGCTAAATTTGCAAAACTTGCTGGCTGTGTTTCACAACTGAGTTAGCTTCACATTAACTTGAAATAAAGCAATTGAAATGCAGAGCTGAACAAGAGCATGACAGAGTACATTATTTACATGATCATTCAAATATTGTTTCAAAAATTGAACCTGAAAATCCTTCTTTGTCTTGTTCAGATAAAATACACATCCTAGACTAGGAAAGATACAATTCTCCATTACATCATAACCTTTGCGTTAACAATATGCAAGTTCGTTTTTACAACAGCAGCTGGTTTTTAAGTACAATTCATAACACTTTAGCTAAAATAATCTGAAAATATATTAAAGATAGTGAAATGTTATGATACATGTAGTTATACAAGAGAAGATAACACTTTTAGAACACACTAAGATTTCTTGGTTTTATTTTTTTGTTTGTTTTCTTTAAGACTATTAATACAAATCAAATGAAGCATGATAAACAACTACGTTTGATGGTTTCATTCCATAAGCACTGTTCGTATTTTAGGCAAAAAATTACTATTACTGTCTGTTTTAAAAACAAGAGAACAGTTTGAGGCCATGATAAGGTCACAGAGTCCTAGTACTGTTCTCCTTTATGTTATAAATCACCATTTAATTTTCACTAAAGAGATCCAACCTGTACAGATGCAAAATGTGACCATGAATGAAAATAAATTACTTCCAAAGTGACAAGTTGGGAAAATATGGATGCATTGTAACAGAAAGTGATTCATCCATGTAGTTATACAATGATAAGGGCATACACTTTTTAATTATGAGATGGCCTAAAGGTGTCTTTCTTATGTTTGCTTGAGTATAAATAACTACTCTGCTTTCAGCAATGCATCATTTATCTTTAAAAGAACAAGCATGTAGTGTAAGACAGCAGGGACAGAAAGGAAATTCTGATTAATAACACTGCCTATGAGTTCCTGTTGTATGATTAGCAAATATCACGAAAATGTCCAATTAGCTTTTTACCTAGAATGAACATAAGATAGCTCTGCTCACTATGGAGTTAAAAGTAATGAGGCAAGTAGTTCCTTCAATGAAGGGACTGCCTTTGCTGTTTAATCCACCACCTACAGAAAGTGAATAATAAACTGAGAGTTTGATAAATACAGAGGGTATTACAGGTAAGGCTGACATTATGCGGTGGTGAGAGATGTGGCTTTTAGAAGAATTTTTTTTTTTTTTTTTTTCCTGAGAATTTGCAAAGATGTGCAAGCACCTACATTTCTCATAACCTTTCTCAAGGAATTCTGCATTGCTTAGAATACAAAAGAATAACAAATTGTGAGACACCAAAGGAAGGAATTTACAGAAATGTAAGCAATATTTCTAGTCTTCCTAGTTTTAGTTCCTCTTTTTCTTATGATTTTATGAAATCTTTATCCTGATGCACAAAGGGTGACTGCAATTTACTAAAGAAGGGCTCCAAATCCTGCCACCTGGAGCTGTCACCTAGTCACAGGCTCACAGTAGTGGGGTGAATAGGCTCAAGAACAGAGGAAAAATAGGAACTACTAGCAGTCACCAGAATGTCTCCCTGCAGCGCTGGAAATTTTACACATTTTTAAAAGAAAAACAAACAAACAAACAAACAAACAAAACACTTATTTACTAAAAGAGTTGTTAAAGCATTGGAATAGGCTCCCCAGGGAGGTGGTTCAGTCACTATGCCTGGGTGTGTTTAAAATCTGTTTGGATGTGATGCTCAGGGACATGATTTAGATGAGGGTTGTTAGGGTTGTATGGTTAGATTGTGGTTGGACTTGATGATCTTTAAGGTCTTTTCCAACCTGAAGAATTCTATGATTCTATGAAACTGGAGAATGCACCACTTAGTAAAAAGACTGCTCAGCTATTGATTTTAGTCTTTTAAATTTATTTCAAGCACTCAGTGCATAAAGAAATAGGTAAGCAAGGGCTTAATCTGTAGCTGAAGAAGGAATTGTGCTGCAGAGTTGTTTTTAACTTTGGATCAGAAATGCATTTTTTTTTAAGATTGCCTCTTCTTAGCTTGCTTCAGATCACACCACATACTGTATTAAAAGGATTCCCTTCTAATGACACTAAAACAGAATACGCGATCCTGATATTTAACTAAGATATCCAACCACTAACAGTCTCCAATAGTGGCCAGACTTAATCCAAAACAAAGGTCCTGAAATGCATACCATGGGGATTCCAAGCATTTAGCTTGAATTATTTTGCTGTCAAAGATTCCCTTCAATCGGGTCATGCAGCTTTGAAGCTTGTTGGACTCTGCTACAAAAAGGCAAAATGTCCCAGTTTTTGCATACCATGCACAGTACACTTCCAATTTTTCTCTGAATAATTGCTGTATTGCAGCCTGAGACATAAATATTCACTATAGCCACATGAGTTTCCTCTTTAAGAGCTTTAAGGAAGACAAGACAGAATTTGTGACTGAATTCAGAGATCTTTAGAAGCGGTATTTCTCCCATGAATTCTGATTCTATTTATGAGTGAACAGTAAAGTCTGAAGTAGATTCTGTTATTTTAACCCATAAGTTTTATGAGTTTACTCTGAAAATTACTGTGCCTGGAGGAATGACAGCGGGCTAAAATGCTACTTATATTAAAAAAATGTATCAAAATATATATAAAAATTTATATGATATTAGAAATGATGCTGCTGATATTCTCTTTTTCTCCCAAGAAAAATTTTCGTTCTATATCGTTACTAAGAATTTTGGGTTTGTTTTTTTTTTTTTTTTTGTTTTGTTTTGTTTTGTTTTGTTTATTTTATTTTTTTTAGGGAAGCAGGTCTTCTTATCTGATATGCTCTCTGTTACTTACTGTTGTACTTCATTATGTCAAATTACCCTGGATTTAACAAAACCCTGAAAAGAAAAAAAAAAGAACAGTTTTCTTGTGGCCATAAGGTAGAGGAAACTCCACTGCTTTTATTTTAGTAGTTATTCACTCTCATTGTTAATATTGCTTTGGTTTGAGTTTCCATCTTCTAGCTTTGATTTCTGTATATTAGTTCCTACTATGTTGTGCTTATGTTATTGAAATAGATACTAATAATATGAAATAATTATATTAAGATGATTTAAGATAAACTTTCATTCTTGCATTGAAAAAGTTACATTCTTGAATTATATCACAAGCATTGAGAGGTTTAGTAACAACAACTGCCCAGTGATTTTTGTGATTCTCATTATGTGCTTTTCCCATTTTCAGCATAAGTGATATTAGATCACCGGTCTCACCATAAGCACATGTAGGAGCGCAATTAATCCTCCAGTCTTATTTCTTTATTTAACTGTTAAGTTCTGTAGTTGCTTTTATTTAAGTTCAACATTGGAAAGGATTTTTGGAATAAACATGCTTGCTTTCAAAACAGCATTTTGAAATATCCCACTTTTTGATATTTTAATGTTTTATAAAAACAACAGAACCTTCAAAGTTAAGTAGTGAATACTATCAGTAAATATATAATATTTTCATAATAACAGTAATGGTATCATATAACTATTCAGTCTTAATATGACAAGAGGATTTTGTGCTTCACAGACACAAGAATCAACACCAGTTTCACTGACAGTTTGGAAAAATAAAATTGCTTAGAATTTTATGCACCTCATAAACATTGGATTAATGAATATTTATGATTCCTTGTCAAGATGTTTAGTTATAAAAGACTAGAGGAACATTAGAGTTTTGTTTTAGTAGCTCTATGTAAGTGTAGAAGAATAGAATAAATCACTTTGGATAGATTAAAAGAAAATAATTCAGCAGCCATTTATTTAGTTTTCTTCATTGAAATGAAAAGATACAAAAAATATTTTTCCCCAGGACAAATCTCAAATTGTGCTCCTCCTGACACTGAATATATCTTTCTGATGTTGATATTGTAGCATTCAGGAAGTAAACTAACCTTTTAGCTTAAGTAGTTTGGGTATTTTCTGCATGTTCTTCCCCTACCCCTGTAAAATTCCTTACATATCAGGACTTTATTTATTCCCACTATCTAATTGAAGCTAACTTGAAATGTATAAAAATATAAACATTCAATTAGAAAGCAGATGAAACAACAGCTACATCAATTGCAAGTCTTCCCCAAGCAAGTGCAAGAAATAGCTTTAAAACTTCAAAGAAGGAGACTCTCATAGAAATCCTTGTTAATCTCTTGACTATTAAAGTACAAAAACAGCTCCACAGTTTCAAACTCACTATCTATCTGGAAGAACTTAATATCTTTCCTTTACTTTGCCACGTAAAAATATTTCAGGTACCTTGAATCCCCTTTTCCTATGAAGGGTTAGCTGTGTGACTAATTTCTCGCTTCTTTCCTTTTTCTATTTTTCTCTTTTTTTTTTTCTCTCACATTTAACAGTACTTTGTGCTGTTAATCGAGAATAGATAAATGCAAAAAGTATCCATTCCATCTGTGAAGAAATCAACATTCAATATTATAGGTCTTTTAAGACAAATAATCTGAGCATCCAACAACAACAAAAAAAAAGAACTTACACTGTAACATCTTGGCAATGCACCAAGATATTTTACAGTCTGTATCAATGAATACTCTTTAAAGAAAAAAAAGAATCTTTGTGCCTTTTAATTTAATAAATAATTATTATGATTTATAATTGCTGTAATAATAGGGCTCATCCAGAATGTCAGTGCTCAAGATATGTTTGCAAGTAACAGCTTCTTTATTATGTAACTTGGAAATCTTTATTAACTTTAAGTATCTTTCACACTTTGGTATGAAATTCACATTAAATACATTTTGAGATCAAGGTGACTTTTAATATAACTCTCGTCTGAGACATGCTTTGCAATATACACATGGTGATCAGCACATTGAGAGACAGATCATGATCCAATTTTGCATTCCATTTACACAGGCAGCTCTTCAGCAGATTTTACACTGCTCATCTGTCCATTTGATTTGTTAACTTTATAAAAAGTGGATTTACAAATCAGCTGATGTGTAAATAATCGTGATGTTATTTTCTGTTTTACTTCATCGCACATCTTTTCCAGATAAATGGTTTTGATTGGTGGAATAAGTGACATTATCTTTTCTTTTTCTGTTAACTCTCCATAGCTTAAGGAGCCCCAAGAATATGGGACTCGGATGTGGCTAATTTGACTGGCAGAAGAGAATGGATGCTAGACTGAGAGAATGGGGAGATGGTAATTCTAACAAAATGCATCATTATATACATGAAATCATCATGTTGCTGCATCTATCACAGTCAGTTCCTGTCACCATCTTCAGTGTATAATAAATCTCACTTTCTTATGACTCTTCTATTTTTACCAAATGCTTTAAACACGCATGAAAAAAAAATATATATATATACATTTGCAAATTTCAAATCAAGGTGTATGGCACCAAAACCAAAATCAGCTCTCACAAGTGGTTTTGTGAAGACATATTTTCTAAGTTTATATTTATTAAGATTTTTTTCCCTTTTCTAAAGCTCTCTCCTGTTAGTATCCTTACATCTTTGCAAAAGATATCATGCCTGTGCCAAAGTTCTAGTAATTGTGGATATTTTCCATTCCTAATTACTCCTCAAATCAATTCAAAGTTGCCACTAGCATCACATTATTTCCTAACCCCTTTCTTGTTGGAAAGTGTACTGAGTGTGCACCTCAAATGAACAAACCTCTCAGGTAAAGATTATTTAACTCCTCTTCACAGATATATAAATGTTGACATTTTTGTTTTACATCGCCACAAACCAAAAATACATTTATGTAGAGAAGTGCACTTGTCTTCTACATTTAAAACTTTTCAAATATGTCATATTAAAATAATATTCTATCTTTATGACATTTTTCCAGAGCTTATTTACACGTCTCTAATACCACACCCTTCTCTAGCAAAGGCCAGCTATCACTGATGTTTCTCAAAAGAGGCCCCAAGGTATTTCCTATATATTCTGATTACTTCAGAAAAGAGGCTTAGCCCTTAAGTGTACAAACACAGCATTTTAATGAAATTGCTTAAAGATTTCTTAATCACCAGAATTAATGATCAAATTACTTAACAATGAAACAAATAATTCTAGTTAAGAGTTAAACAAGCTGCAGTTATTTAAAGTTTAGTATTGTGCGTAATTAGATTATTTCATTGCAAAACCAGAATAGCATCGCCGGGGATGCTTGACAAATGGGCAAAAATACTGATTAGGTGAAAGTTCTTGATGCTTATTGCATTGTGTCTTAGTGATGCCCTTTCTCATGAATAAAATGTCAAAGCATTGTTTCATAAGTGTATTATAAAATGCATATTATATCGAAACATTTCTTACTTTCTTCCAATGTTTAGAAGGATAAAGGCACAATCTTTTTAATTTATGTAACGTAGTCACAATCAAAACTGTTTTATACAACCTTTGTCATATATTTGCTCACTAATATATAAATTTTGTGCACTAGTAACAGTACTTCAAGTTTATGAAGGTCTTTTTAAAAACATGTCAACAATGCTTTGTGTAAATATACAAATAAATGGAAGCTGTATCTAAGTAAAATTCCTTAAAAACATAAGCAATGTTATCAATAGCAACAATTCAATAGGACCATAAATAAATAATGAGAAAGAATAGATAATTACTAAAATGAAATTCCCCCTGTTCATGTCATTTGAGTGAACTTTCCACTGGCTTTAGGGAAAAAATGTTTTTAGGAAAAAAAAAAAAAGACAATTTCTTTGTTTTTAGTTATCAGAGAAAAGCCTTTAATCAGGATACATTAAAAAGTACCAAAAAATCAATCTTCAAATCCCTTTCAGACGCATTTTGCAATTTTCCTTAATGAAATCCAAAAGAGTTCTGCTTAATGTTCATAATTATCATATATTTTGAGTGCAATACAGTTGTCCGTTTTGTGAGCAAGAACTCCTAAACCCTACATTACTTGCATGCAGCTTGCTGCTGTCAGCCTGGAGAGACAGCAGTGTGAAAACAGTAGCACCGAAGCTAACTTTAAACACCTTGGGAATATATTTTTCCTTTCAAATATGTATCTAAATGAAAGTAAAGATTTTCAGGATGTGATGCTTTAAATAACGACTAAAAGCCTGTAACCTCTTACACTTTACAGAGTAAACTCATAAGCGCATGTGTGGGCCTACATATAGCTCAGCCTTTATCTTTCTAATCTGGTGAAGAATTCAGCAGGCCACCATCTGGTGTGCGTGTACATCAACAACTAAAATACAGCTCTACAATTCAATAATCACAAACTTTAACTGCTACTTACCACTTCTTTCCAGATACGAAGATCTCAGACTTAGCCTGTCAAAAAGCATAGAAGAAAACCACAAGATTAACTGTTTTTGTTCCGGATTTCAGAAGCAGACAGTGGAGCAAGGAAAGCTCTTCTGTTGCTACAGAAACCTGACGCTGAGGATTTAATGACAGCATCAGATGGTATCGTGCTAGAGATTCTCTGCTTGAGGGACTAGGCAGAAATCCTGTTGATAAGGAGAAAGAATGAGTACCAAATATTTTCAATTTGCTTTACTGGTAGATTTTTTTCATTGCCACAAATGTATTAATTTTATAATAGATACAAAGAGCTTATATTAATTTTAGAAACACAAGTGAAACATAATCTGTCTGGAAACTGCCTAGGCAGATAACTAATCTTCCTTAAGCCTTTACTTGATGTATAACGTTCATAAAATTAATATTGCATTTCATGTTTTTAGTTTGAGGAATATTTATTTTGCTGCTCATAACCTTTGTCCTTTAGCTGACAACATATAACAATGAAAAACTTCTAATTCCATGTACATACGTTCATTATGTGCTGTTAGAAAGGGATTCAAAACTGAAATTTTTTCAATATGCTACAGATTCGTAAGACTCTGGAACAAATTGAATTCAGGGATTTGTTTTGTAATTGTTCATTCGTTTAGAGTTGTAAATATTCTTATTTTCTGATGTGAAATTTAAAATATTATTACAGTTAAAAGCAGTCCACATGAAGTGTAAGACATCGCCTGTCAGATCATAGGTACACACATATATGTGGCAGCTTAATATTCTCTCAAATAAAGCCTTTTTGCACCTGAAGATAACACCATCAATGAGCCTCACAATTATCATTGCAGGGTATTTCTGATTATATTAATAGTAGCTCCAAGGAAAAGCTCTACCTTCAAAATAAAGATTAAAAAATAGTGACAAGCTGACAGAAATCTCTTGATCTGTGAATATTTGCTCCTATGGGACTTAAAAAAATACTAAAAAAAAGGAATAAAAAAAAAAAGTTGACTGTCGATCCTTGGTCAAGTTAAAACAACAAAAAAATGATGATGAACTTTTTCATTTCTGATTAAGAGTTAGTAAACTTGAATAGAGTTAAGAGGAGATAAGAAGGTTTCTTCAATATAAGTCTTCCTGGGTTAAACACTTGGAAAAAAAAAATCACGAATGCCTCTAGAAAAAATCAGATTTCCTTCTAAATGTAGATTGTTTCTGATGGAAAAGTTAAAGAAAAACTTCTTTTTAAACTATCAAAAGAATGTGCATTTCACACGTGAAATGTATTTTCACTTCTTGAAAAATTCCCTTGTATTTTAGCCCAAACTGCTCACTAATTTAAATCTTTATTTTTCCTTTCCCTTCTTCCCAATTCCTTATTTCACAAAATGAATACTGATCAAAACCAATAAAGATTTGCACAGTATATGTTGCACAATACCTTCAAAAATCATCCAGAAGGAGTATTTCCTAGATATATCACTAGAGAATATAATATGGAAAAGAATATAGTATTTGAACAGAGAGCACACACCTTCAACTTCCTAATGAAAGATGGTATCAGAAAGCAGAAAAGTCTTGAAGAGGCTGCAACAATGGATTTTAGAAAAACAAAACGGAAAGACACTCTGAAGTTCTTTGAATTAGGGGAAAAAAATTAATCTACGATGAAATTTACATGACAGCAAATATGATCATGTTGAAAACTAACAAGATAAAATGTAATATGTAAATTTCATATTTGTAAAATAACTATAAATTGATCTCTTGAAATCTTTTTCAATAAATCATATAAAAATCAAAATAATACAGATGTTGAAGATATCTTAGACAAATTTGCTCTTCAAATCATTGTGACACGCAGTATCTCTTTTATTGTTGTTGTTGATTTTTTCCTGGTTATACAAAATGTTGAAAATACAAGTTCATCTAGGAGTGAGGGAGGGACGTCTCACTCCTCGCAAGCGAGCAAGCTTAAGAGAAGGCTCCAGAGATTACAGGATTTTGCAAAAGAATTGCAATGAAAAAGCGGAGGTCTGAATTTTTTGCAGAGGCTACCAAATTGCTGTAAAAACTGAGCCGTTTGCTGCTCAGCCTTCATAGGCGACAAAAGAAGATCTTGCTGATGTTCTTATTACTGAGTTATAATTAAGTCACTGAACCGTTGAAACCAAGACTAGCAGAAGAGACTTCCTAATAGTGACATGCCTAGGAAGAGGTAGAACTGCTTATAAATCCTTCTCATTTCTGTTCTCTTCTCTGTTTCTCTGAATTTTTTTTTACTCAAAATATTCACTTTATCAGTCACATTTAAATAATGCCTTGCTTAAAATAAAACTTTCTGTTCTTCATTTCAATAAAGTTCTCTATTTTTCAAAAGACTGGTGGCAAGCAAATTGTAAGATTGCTTGATTACTGTACCTGAAGTATGATAATAAGCCAGAATCTTTATTCTGACCATGCAAGGAGTTGAGCTTGTTTCTGCCACCAGGAGGATCAACGAGGGAATGAGACAGAATTTCCCTGTCTGGACAGCTTGATCCAGACAGGTGGATTGAGTATCTCAATATCATCATGCCAGTGATCCTTCCAGGCAAGACAGCATTGACAGCTACCCATTTTTTCCTAACTGTATGGAGGTGGAAGTTTT
The DNA here is from genome assembly GCF_019238085.1 of Lagopus leucura. NCBI lineage: Eukaryota > Metazoa > Chordata > Aves > Galliformes > Phasianidae > Lagopus > Lagopus leucura. The sequence goes on from NW_024962252.1 coordinate 19,686,427, forward strand.
CCAGGCAAAAAAGATGCTATGTATTTTGCATGGAACTTGCTTTTAAGTGACTCTTGTCCATTACTAAAATGCATTTTTAACTTTTGAAACTAACTAAACTAACTTTTGAAACTCGTTAAGCATGATTTCTGAAATGTAATTTAGAAGCCAGGGGTTTTTTTTGTTTTTAATAATAATAATCAGAAAAGCCTGGAGGAAACTGATATTCGTGTTAGATGAAATAAAGATTACTCAATTCAGAAGATTTAGCAGCAGCGAATGTTATAATGCTTTGCTGAAACCAGGCCACTTACTTCCACTTTGATGATGCTATGCTATCCATAACAACAGTGGGACACTGAGAGATATGATGCTATAGAATATGTGAGTAAAGACATGATGATAAACCAAACTTAAAAATTTGGTTCTTCTTGGGGCTTGAGAATCAATTATCTTCTTTGAAAAAGCTAATTGTGTTTATTTTAGAGGAGAACCATTGGTAGACAGACTATAATAGTTTCAGACTACTGCTTAATTCATATGGGAAAGGATGAAATTGATTGGGTTAAAATAGTCAATCATTTTATTCTGTATGCTAGAAATATTCTCTTACTAGCATTGTGGCAAGATATACTACTCAGATACAGAATGAAGGAAAAAATATATGAAAAATGTCAAAATTGTATATTCAAACAATGGGGTTGTAGCAAATCATTCCTATAGGTAGTTCGATTTATCAGGATAGTTAGCATTCCAATCTGTCTGGGGCTCCTATCAACAGTGTTTTCTGTGGAAATTACTTCAGCATTAATTTTCAAGTGCATCATCTCTTCAAGTGCATCAATTATTGTCATTAAGAATTTTCTGATCAACCCAGAAATATGAATGTAATTAGTGAATAAGACAAATGTTCTGCTTCAAAAATTTAACTTGATTTTGGTTTATCAGGTTTATTTCTACGAGCACAGACAAATGTTATAATTAATAGCTTTCTGGTAGTTGAAACTCACAGCTAGCACTCAGGTAATTAATTCTATTACAGACACTATGAAAATTAATATAAATATTAAAATATACTTGTGCATGTGCATACACATTATTTATATCTTCTGAAAATTGACAAAAGCATCCCTATTTATGGAGAGAATTTCAAATGTGTTCATCTGCAGGCATATTTCTATGTCTAACAGATGGATGTATTAAAGGAACATCAGATATTTTTAGGCTGAGTTTTGGATCTTGTGTATAGGATTGGGAGATAACATAAGATGTACATGTTCTCACAAGCCTATTCACTCTTCTGAAGGTCTGTCAGCCTACCAGCCTACGTCCTTATTGTTAGAAAGGTGATATTTATGTGTATTTCATATTTTCCAGCTTTCAGCATTTGAGGTCCTGATTTTGACGCTGGAATAAAGCTTAAGAATGATGTGCACAGTGTGGCTTTTCCTTCCAGCACATATTTACATAATCCATCTGCCATCTGCACATTAGTACCTAAGAATTCTACAGTTTGGTCATACATCAAAAGAAACTACTGCTGTCACAAGTTCAGTGAGTGAGTGATATCTTCGAGGTTTACTACCAACAACTACATGGAACTCCAAGTAAAGAAAAGATGTCATTTCAACTTTCCACTGGTACACCACAAGGTTTAGCAAGATGAAACATCTAGTTTAAAAAAATGTACTGATCATTGACTGGTATACTACAATATTCCTCTTCCTGGATAATCCTCACTCCTGAATAAGGTGCGTCCTACTAGTTACTCAATTAATTCAAATAGAAAAGCTCGTTCTTTTGGTTCTGGGTTCCATTTCAACAGCATATGTATGTGGAAACTCATATCAAGAATGACTCAAAAACTCTCCATGAACATGAAGTTCATGTTGTCAGTTCTGTGATTTGCAATGGATTGATTCCTTCTCCTCCCTTCTCATACTGCTTTTAAAATTTTTAAAGTTTTCTTCCTTATTTCTATAAAATAAATAAATAAATAAATAAAATACCCTATAGGAAATTATCTAGAAGAAATTCTATTCTCACTTTAACTGTGGGCATCATATCCTTCTGTGTCACTGAAAGAAGTGGTCTCTTTTTGAAAGGAGTATGTATTTGCTCTCTTCGCTGCTAGATGCATACCTGTGAAACTACATTAAAATGCTAAATAGCAAACAATAGAAAGTAAATTAGAAGTGTATGTTACCAACCTTAAATCTGGCAAGATTTCAAGGAAACATTATTGGAAGCAAACTGGGAACAACCGTAAGTGAACTGCTTGTAGATTTATGTTTTGTGACAATTCAGACAGCTCTGTATCTGTACAGATATTCAACACATGTATGAAGCCTAACAAATAAAGTAAGCACTTAAAGGCATTTTGTTTTGTTTCTCATTCCATATTGTTATAACCAGAACTCAGACACAGTATAATACATACAGCACTGTCATCAACATTTTCTTATTCTCTATGTATCTGAAGATACTGGCTAGATACTAGCTTAGTTCTCTAAATAGAGACATACATTTTTATATGAAGCCTGTGAGAAAAAGATTATTAAAAAAGTATTTTGGCACTGGAAAGTACCTCATAACTCAACTGTAATTTATTTCCTTCCTTCTACAGAAACCCATTTTCCTGCATTATTTATATGCATTTATATTTATATTTATATGTATTTAAAACTTCCCTTTATAAAATATAATTTTACTCTGAACAATGATTAACAGAAATTTCCTTGAACATAAATATACATAGCCACATATTCCACTAAAAAAATAAAATACAAACAACTACATTTATTTTCCATTTTCTCATTCATTTTCATGTCATAGCCTTCATCTAAGCATCTTAACTCCAGCAGGTACTACTTTAAGGAAACTACCTAAATACATATCTTAGACATATCATACTGTCTAAACACTTAATTTTGATGTGCAAATCAGTGGCAAATATTGGTTTAAGCAGGATTGGGTCAATTTTCTGAACGACATTCCCTGAATGCACTGCAGGAAACAGATCTGCCCTTTAATCTGCACCCTGACACTGAATCCATGGGGCCAACGGGACATTGTCAGGGCCAAATTAGGTAGAAAAAAGTGCATAGGAGTAGATGGTTCTTGGTTAATCACAGAATCATAGAATGGCCTGGGTTGAAAAGGAACTCAGAGATCATCTGGTTTCAACACCCCTCCTATGTGCAGGGTCGCCAACCACTAGACCAGGCTGCCCAGAGCCACAACCAACCTGGCCTTGAATACCTCCAGGTATGGGGCATCCACAACCTCCTTGGGCATGGCAAAGAGTGTGTGAGAGGGATATAGAATGAAGAGAAGAATGTATTCAGATACACAGTAGAAAACTATATCAGAGGGATTTTTGTTGGAATGTCAGTTTGCAGGATTGAGATAAGCATAAGAATGAAAGAAAAGAGGATTATCTTTAGCCAGAAATGCATGGCAGAAAACTGAGCTTACTGTTGCTACTTGCTTACACCTCTACTTGCATACATCAGCAAAAGCTGGATACATTTTCTGCAATCTCATTACCAAGTGATTACAGACTTTTCATTAAAGCATGTATTCTGTCTATATTTTCTTCCTCACATCATAGTCCAAAAGCTCTAGGCAATGTCTGCTGATGTGTTGCAAGTGTCAATATTTTGTAAATTACTAAGCTCTCTCAAGAGAAATATAATGCACTGTGGAATACCTCTAAGACAAAGAGGCCCTGAAGCCTAATGGACTTTGAAAGACCTACTGGCAAAAACCCAGTGAGGGACTTCGGTATCACCCCACTGTTTTATTTGTAGTATCACTAAATTTAGGTATACTTAAAGGCTTTGGGGCAAATTGCTGAAACTAAGGAGTGTGTATGGAGGGTAAAACTATACGGAAAATTATCTTGGAGTTTTGCCATGCTAAGGCAAGAACATGCTTTCTTTAGGTTTAATAGGAGCAGGATATCATTGCCAAGAGGAGGCAAATCTCAGGATATAAAAATTGTTTGTTTTCAAGAGAATTATGTAGTTTAAACAATAATATAAGGCAGAAATATAAATACAAGAGGTTTGCTAATATAAAAACGAGATTTGCTAGGTGTTACACAAACAAGAAAAAATATTTATGTTTCTTATAGCTTTTTAAAAAAGCTGTTAAATATTGATAAAACATTTTTTTTTCCTTTCTATACCAGATTAAACACTAAAAAATCTTCAGTTTTGTCAACCACTCCTAGTGACTGCAGTCCTCAATAAAGTGTTTTTACACTGTTAAATTAAACATTCCCAAGGAAAAGACCCAGGAACTGAAATGTCATCATTTAAAGTGAAAATTCTTCAACTTACTGTGGTTAAATTCTTGAAATCATCTCTGGCATGGCTGTATCCATAGGACAACTAATTCTTTGCCAGAATTCACAAGCACAGTTCAAATGCATGACATGTTGGCCTATTACAGTATGGAGTCTGGTTGTAGCATAGATATGGTTTTATAGTGCAAGATATTTTAATATTATAAAATTGACCATGTCTTGTCTGGATGTGGGACTTCAAGACCAGAGAATCTGACATTGCTCAGTTCAGTAATGTAAAATAAACCTTAACTGTTACTTACTCAAAGGAAAGTAGATGACCTCTTCAGAATCACCTTGTAGAATTCTGATAAGTAGAATAGAATCTAGAATCATAGTCATTACGACTGGAAAATGCTTCTAAGATCACCTAGTCCAACTGTCTACTTGACCACAACCACCCTCACTAACCACGTCCCTCATAAATGACACATTTACACGTTTCTTGAATATCTCCAGGGACAGTGACTCCATCACTTCCCTGGGCAGCTTGTTCAGTGCTTGACCACACTTTAAGAGAATAATTTTTTCCAGATATCCAACCTGAACCTCCCTTGCTGCAACTCTTTCCCTATCACTAATTACCTAGAAGAAGAGGCCTACCCTCACCCCTCCACAACCTCCTTTCAAATGCTTGTAGAGAGTGATAAGTTCTCCCTACAGCCTCCTCTTTTCCATTTCTACTCCTCAGAAGACTTGTGCACCAGACAATTCTGATACTATATATATCTATATATATAGATATACTGATACTAGTATACTGATACTATAATATAGCTATTAATTAGTAAACATTCTAGACAGTTATAAAATGTGAATGCAGTTTTAAAACTGTTTTATTTGAGTAAAATATGTGAACTGTTTTCCAAAACATGGATAAATGTATTCTTTTAAGCTTCTTTCTCCTGAATAATAAACAATTAAGTCTTTGGTATTAAGGTATCAAGATTGCTGTGTCAGGATATTAAGAGAGATTCAAATACAGCTTTCCAAAAGTCCTTGCACGATGTTGTAAAAATGATTGAACAACATTTTTAATCCAGATTTTATTTCAATTTTACATGATTTTTAGCTGATAACTTATAATATTAAATGATAACACAATCTTATAGTACTATATGTTTGCTGTACTCATATATGTAGAATCATAGAATCATAGAATCACAAGATTGGAAACGACCTATAATGTCACCTAGTCCAACCGTCTCCTCATAACCATTGCCACCACAAGCACTAAACCACAAATTTAGCACGTCATGCAGACGCCTCTTGAACACTGCCAGGGACGGCGACTCCACCACCTCCCTGGGCAGGGAAGTGCTTGACCATTCTCTGAGAGAAATAGTTCTTCCTTCTTCTTTATATATATATATAAATTCATGATAGTGTGGAAGACTATGTATTAACTCTTCCATTTTTCATCTACAAAAGCTCAGGATACTCTGAGGAATCACCTGTGCACATTTCCCAAATAAAATCTCAGTAATTAAAAACGAAAGAGGGGGGGGGAAGGAAGGAGGGAAGCAGACCTAGATCTGGATTCCGTGGTCTATTATGGTGTAGATTTGTACTACAGAACTGTTGTACATCTCAGGTGCTCTCATCCTCTGGAATAGGAGTTTTTTTGAACTACACAATGATTTACTCTCTTCCAAGGAAACTAGGTTGCATAGAGGGATGATGCATGGATGCAGAATGTTTTTGAAGAGCACCACCAAGCATTAAAACACAACTAAAAGTGTAAATATTACCAATTTAACTTAATACCAACTTAACTTAAATATGCTGTCAGTCTTCATATCCTCTCTATTTCCCCTGTGCAGAGATAAAAAAGATACCTGCCAGACACATCAGTCACTAGTTTGTGGCCTTACAACACCTAAGATCCAACAAAATTCACAAAATGAATGTTTGAATGTTCTCCTACTTGTCTTACCTAGAAGATCCAGTCTGATGAGTATCCTTAGAATATGAGCAGCCATGTGGAGGACTTAGAGGTCCCCAGTAGATGAAGAACTTAATATAAGCCAGCAGCATGTTCTGGCAGCTCAAAAAGCCAGTAGTATCCTGGGCTGCATCAAAAGAGGGGTGATCAGCAGGGCAAGCGACGTGATTATCCCCCTTCTACTTTGATCTCATGAGATGCTATATGGAGTATTGCCTCCAGATCTGTTCTCCTCCAGATCCAGAAAGATGTGGAGCTTTTGGAGCAGGTCCAGAGGACAAATAAAAAGATGATGAGAGGGCTGGAGCACCTTTCCTACACAGATAGACTGAGGGCATCAGTCTAGTTCAGCCTGGAAAAGAGAAAGCTCTGAGTAGGACTTAAGCCACTTAAGGGAAGCTTATAAGCAGGAGGAAAAATTAACTTTTTACATGGTTAAGAATAACAAGTAAAGGAGTAAGTGTTTAAAATTATCAGAGGGGAAATTTAGGTCAAGGGTAAAATTTTCACTGAGAAGGTGGTGAAGCACTGGAACAAGCTGTTTGGAGAAGTTGTTGATGTTATATCCTGGAAGATGTTCATGGCCAGGTTTGGTGGGACCCTAGGCAACATAATCTAGCTCCTGCTTTAGTGGTTGGTAACCTTGACCAGGACAGAGGAGTTGAAACTTGATGATCTTTGAGGCCCCTTCCAACAACAAGCTATTATGGAGAACTATGTTATGCTTCTATGATTATACAATTCTACGTCATCTCATACAAAACAAAATAAGCAGCCAACAGAGTCTACTCACATTCAGTAGACAAAAATTCAGCAGACTTACAATGTGGAAATACTGTCTCCAAGTTGACTTCAGCTCCTGCAGCTCTCAGGATAATTTTAACTGAATCATAGAGCCACAGAATAGTTTGCCTCAAAAGGGAAGATCATCTCATCCAACTCCCCCTGATATGGACAAGAACATCTTTCACTAGATCAGGTTGTCCAAGGTCTCATCCAACCTGACCTTGAATGTTTCTAGTGAGTGGGCATCCCCATGAGAAAAACTCTTCATTAAATTTGTCTACTTTGTATGGAATGGACACATGCAAATAACTTGCCACATCACACATGACATCCTTGTATCTCAATTGGAAAGGCATGTATTCAATAGATGAACCACTCAGTGGATAAAGAATTGGCTATACGGATTGCACTCACAGAGCTGCGTTCAACATCTTGACATTCTGGTTGAGACTACTAATGAGAAGCAGTCTTCAGGGGTCTATAATGTGACTGGCACTCTTTAACATCCTTATTGTTGACCCTAACTTCAGGATTGAGGTAACCCTCAAAAAGCATGCCAATGACACTAGCCTGTGTGGCTGGAACTAGATTAAGATCCAACTCAAACCATTCCATTATTCGATGAGCTTATGAAACACTGAAGTATGCAGAGATTAAAATTAGCATCTGCCAGTTGAATTTTCTTGTTTATTAGTTGTAAAAGTAATTACTATTTGTTCTATCACTTAATGACTATTTAATGCCAAAAAGAGAATTATGTTCCCCTTGATATTTTCTCATCACAGTGACATAACACCTCAGACTATTGCTGTACCTAGGCTATTGCTCTGTAAAAAGCAGAGATTGTGTTCAAACATATATTCAAATGAACTGCTTGAGAAGATTAAGGACTGTTTCTCAAGTCTCTTTCAATTCAAGAGAAAATTCTCCAAATGCATAGGACCTGCTTTTCTTTATTTTTGAAAGAGAAAGTGTTGTTTTATTCTGGGTGATGGACAAGCATGGCTTGTGCTAGACGACTTCCCTGTACTCTCAGTAGACAGAAGAGGTTGAACTCTTCTCTTGAGTAGTCTAATAAATATACATTTTTGCATTTTAGCTGGTGCCAGTGGACAAAAGATCCATAGCAGAATTAATGCAGGTTTCAGGCTGTTCAGCTTTGCTTAGCTGTACTTATAATTTACACTCCCATATCCCTATCTTTCTGCTAAGCTCAGCTTCACTTGAGATGAATTCAAATGGTTATCCCTTCAGCCACAGTTATTTCAAAACTGTAGAAAACTCCACAAGAGCAAATGTTATTTTCTAAGTGGCTTATTTATTGCTTTGTTCTTTCTCTAGTTGTATAATATAAAATATAGCCATAGGATATGATTTTCTCTGGTTAGAATTATATTTTGAGTTAAGGTTCTAATATTAAACAATAACATTCTTCTTAATATTTTTTTCTTTTCCCTTTTATTTTCTTCTTTCTTTTTGGAAGTTAACTTATGTTTTTATATAGAAAAAAAAGAAAAATGCAAATGCTTTTTTTGCTAGTTGAAAGAAAAATGGATAATAAAAGGTAGACAAAATATGTTTTGAAACATGACTTATTTCTGTTAAGTACTATATTAGCAAAACAATTTTAAGCAATATATGCTTGATCATCAGCTAGAATATGTAAGGTTAACAATGAAAAGAATACTTTATGCAGCACGTAGACCCTGATAGAAAGATTTTTGTCTCTTTGCAAAACCAACTTATGGATTGGTTTCCAACTGTGAGGGGACTTAGGAGACCATCATTAATAATTCAACCTTGAACAGCTACATAGTTTCGGAAGGACAGGTATAGTTCTATGCAATTTTTTCATTTTTATCATTTGGAACTATGATGCTGATCACTCGTCTTGGGCCACACGCCGAAAGTGGTGAAATACAGTAAAATCACATAGAGCTCTATTCTAGAAGACGTAGTTCACACACTGCTACAAGTCGTCACAGTTTGATTTAACTTTTAACCCAGAGGAAAAAGTATTACACATTAAGATCATTTACCTTATGAAAAGATATGAGGTCACGATAGGTTGCAATATCAGACTCTAGGACATTTTTTTAAAAAGATGTCTTTAAATCTGGTAATTGTACACTAATGGGAATGTAATAAAAATTTTTTAATGTGCTTTGTCATATAACCATTTATACAAAATATCTTATTTTAAAGTTTTTCTAACACACCTGTTCTGCAATCAAAAGAACTTTAAAAAATACCATAGTCTGTAATTTTGAAAGTTCAGATTCATAAGATATTCTTTCATGTTACAATTTTAATCCTTTTCTGATTAGTCTTATTATTTTTAAATGCAGTAGGCATGATATGACATTAGTATCACTTTTAACTTGACTTCCATCCTTTTTTCAATACTTAACTACTCTGCTTTCATCTGAGATCCTCCAAATGAAGAACTTCTTTAAGTGTACACAAAACCCCCAATAACATTCACTTTAAAGGCATTTATACAACAAGAGGTGAGTAGAGCTAAATCTTTCATTTATCTCTCTAGAATATGTCTGTGAATTCACAGAATACAAATACACAAATGTCTGATTGATGTCTGAACTCACACTGTAGCATATGTTAAAGACTTCCATATAACTAAATATCAAAATTTCAAAAATATTTCTTGAACTCTGGGCTAGCTAGAGAAACTACTTGTGTTTCTCTTCCCTTGCCTGTTTGTTCTCAGTATGTTTGTATAAGTATGCTTATACAATTTCTCAAAAAGAGTCCTTATTTATGCTGGATTTTGAAATTTTAGCTAAAAAATACATACATATATATATATACATACATATATATATAATATATACACATATATACTATATATATAATTATATATCATATCATATATAATAACATAACGTATAATATATATGATTTATTTATTTATTTATTTTGGATGGAAATGTGAGTTTTTTATAAACTATTTCAGAAAAAAATAAAGAACTTTAATTTCAGGAATGAAAATTGACAGATAAATACTTTTGCCTGAGATTTCTAAATATTTCAGTTTGGTATTGGTGCTATAATACTTCAGGAGAATTCTAAAGTGAACACATCATATTGCCATTTTCCCCCATGGATCAATATCTATAGTTCCTCTAATACCTGACTGATAAATGGATTTCACAGAGAAAAGTTTTATTCTTCTACAAAAAGTTGTTTTGTATTGCTAGAGAAATTTAAAGCCCCTTTTCCCCTCTTTCTTTTGTTTGAACCCCTGGTACTTGATTCCATTTGTGCATACATTTTATTGATAGAAGTGTTTTGAGATCTTCTACTTAATGTGATCTGATGCATTGCCCACAGAAGTGAAATAAAATCTCTCTTCTATAGGAATGAGAAAGAAGCAGTATGTTTAGCTGGGGGGGGGGAAAATGGTGTTAAGTGTGAATTTATCATTACCTGTCATCCTCTTTATTTTTTATTATTCCAGGAAGCATGATCATCTCAAAGGGAATAATCTATTCCTTTAATATGTCCAGCAACAAATGTAGATCAAAATAGAGTTAGAAAACTGTATTTGCCTAACAAGAAGGACAACAAGCTTCTTCATCCATAATTCCCATAATTCCCTTTTATCACATAGGTATTTAGTCTAGAGTAAGAGGAAATATTCCCAATTCATTTAGCTAACACTTTAGGATTTGTTTTCCTTACACAGCCTCCCAGAACTCTACCCATATTTGATTCTTTTGTACATTTTCTATGAGAGAAAGACAATCTTTGAAGGCATCAGTCAAAATAAAAACATCTCTAAGCCAGAAACCCCTTCATAGCTCCATGAACATACCTATTTTTGCCTTAAGGGGTAAAATGATGGCAAGCACTAGGAATTTTTAGCACAAATACAAGGCAGATTGAATGACTGAACATAAGCTCTTACTCCTCATCTCAGAACATAGCCATCTCTTTTTCAGTTTGACAACCTCTTTCATGTTCAGGCAGAAAAATGAAATTGGCTGAAATCAATCAGCTTGCAAATGACCAGAAAAAAATGCAAAAGCAAAAATTTACTTCTAATAGTAAAAAGGCAAGTACACTCCATAGGAACCTCACCTGTCATAATTTAATTTTTAAAATCACTCTAGCCTTCAATAGTGTTTCTTTCCCAGGCATATTTTAAAATCATAACCTCTGAATAGAGCATGTATAGTAGATGTGATTAATTCATGCCTTGAGAGTGCTGCAGGCATATCTGTTTCCATACCCCTAGCCTGTTACAGTCAATTTAACTTCACTGTTGTCGTATTTTCTTGTTTGTTTATTTGTCCATGTTCCTCATCTTTCTTATTCTATAAATACAGATATATATGTATTGGTTAAGTTTTGGTATAGAATCTCTTTTACAATAGATTTCTCCCTACTTAGCAGATTCTACTTTTACTGCTCAGTAGAAAATTACTCATAGTCCCTATGCAAATATGGAATGGTTACCCAATTAGCTTTTCTTTTTCAGCAATGCTTGCATAGTTATGACTGTCATCAAAAGAGCAAGACATTTAGCTTAATATTCCCAGCTATGATAAGAAGCCACCTACAGGATATTTTGCTTCCTTTTATGCACTGAGCCACAGTTAGGAAAGAGAGAGGAAGAGACAGAGATTACACCTATCATTTACTGTTCAAAGTATAGACTCAACTAAGTATCGCTTTACTGAAGACATAAATTAGATGTCTGTATATGGGCAAAAACTAAAGTTTATAAAAATATAATATTTATGTATCAGATTAGTCCTATGGATTTGAACAGACTGTATTCATACTGAATGATGAGGTCCTGGCCAAATTCAACCACAAAAAGGAAGCATACAGAGACAGGATGGAAACAAGGATGGTGTAAGATATTATTCTGTTACATTGTCTCAAAGCTTGCTGGGGCACACATAAACAAGTCCAGGTAAGTCCTGGGCAGGGGTTGAGAAATCCCTTGTCTGGAGAACTTTGATGGACAAGTCCTGGGCAAGGGTTGTGAAATCCTTTGAGGAACACAGATGGACAAGGCCAGGGGCAACTAGAGAGAGATGAGCTGCAGCTTAATATCTGTGAAGCAGTCTTTTGTGTGGACTTATCTCAGGATGATGGCCATCTTGGGGGGGTACTCAGATGACTCTTGCTCAAGCGCCCAGGGATGTCATGTAGGCAGGAGAACAAGTAGGATAAAAAAGGAATCAAAAACCATGAGGATAGGTGTCTGCCATCAGATTCCTCACTATGGAATTCCTGCATGCTGATGGACTCTCCTGGTCCTGCTACCTGAGAGCTGCTCTCCCCCCTGGTCTGCCTCCTGCTGCCTGCTTGCTGCTCAAGGCCAGCCATGCTGCTGCTCTCCATCCACTGCTGCTTTTGCCTCGGACCTTCAAAACGTCGTGCAACAGGACTGCTGCTGGATCCTGTTGGTGACTATCCCTGCTTTACGTGATTCTTGCTTCTTTCCTTATCTTTTGTATTGACCTCCTTCCCTTCCCTATCTCCCTGATTAGGATTTGTAATAAACTGGTTGGACTAACATATGAACCGTTGTTTCTTAATCTCACGCTGGGAATACAGATATAAAAAGAACCTCACCTCCCTCCTATAAATTGGAGAGAGACAGATGGGTAGTCTGGGAGGAATACAGTGATACAGTATGATCGTCCACCGTTGAAGTCAAGGAAGACAAAGCCCAAGTAGAAGAGAATGTGGCCAGAGATGTCAAAGACTACAAAAGTGGCTTCAGGAGAAAAAATGATGACTAGGGAAATGTGGGCCAACTGCTGAGCAAGGCAGGAGAGACAGCAACACAGGACAGGCAGAAGATTGAGTTACTGACAATTTTCTTTGCCTCAGTCTTTACCAGAAAGACTATATTCACTAATCTCACGACCCAAAAATTAAGGGACAAAGCTAAAGCCAGGAAGATGTGCCTTTAGTGGAAAAGTAACAGGCTAAGGAATACTGAATATGCAGAAGTTAATTGGCCCTGGTGGATTGCTGATGATTTCTGAGGGAGCTGGCAGATGTGGTTGCAAGGCCACTCCATAATTGCTTAGTCATAGCTTAGTGGTAGAAGTGCCTGAAGACCAGAGGAGTGTAAACTATTTGTTACTCCTGCCTTGAAGAAGGCCATGACAGGAGACTCAGGAAACTGCAACCTGATTAGCCTTGCCTTGTTTGCTGGGAAGGCAATGGAACAGCTAATACTGAAAACCATCTCAAGGCTCATGAACAGCAAGAAGATCATCAGGGTCTTCATGGATCATGGATCATCAGAATCATTATGGATTCACCAAGGGGAAGTCACGCTTGAACAATCTGATCAGCTTTTTAACTAGCCTGGCAGATAAAGGGAGAACCATGAATATTGTCTGCCTGAACTTCACTGAGGCATTTGACACTGTCTCCCATAAGATCTTCAGAGATAAGCTGTTGTATATGAGCGGAATGAGCAGACAGTGAGATGGATTGAAAGTGGCTGAAAAGCCAAGCCTAAAGATGCAAATTCTAGTTGGAGGCCTGTAACTAGCAGAATACCCTAAGAGCCAGTATTGGGTCCAGTCTTGTTCAATGCTTTCATTAACAACATAAGCAATGGAGCAGTACATGTACCACTCAGCAGACTCAGCAAGTCTGCTGAGGACACAGAATTGAAAGAAACCTCAGCCACTCTTCACAACCTCAACTATTCTGTGATTCCTTCCTTGATTCTTTACCACTGTCATTCTGACCTTGACTATGATAACTTTAGGGGAAATATGTGAGTGTGTGTGTGTGCATGTGTGTGTGCATGTGTATTTGGTTGGTTGTTTTTTGTTTTAGGGTTAGGGGAAGATAAAGATTGTTTATGTAATGTATTGAGAACTCAAAGGAACATTGTTTTATTCATATCTGTACATTCTAAACACAAAGGATGTAACCTGATCTAGTAACAGAGTTAGTTACAGTGCCATGAATTATAAAGCCAAAATGTGAGTTTATTTGGAGATGGTGGAAACCAAGTCTCTTGAATTTGATGAGCCGATACCGAAATACAGTAGTCTGGACTATTTTATAACGACCTGTAATTCATTTTACCATATTAATTAAGATTGAGATAAATTTATACCTTATTTTTCAAACAAGAAGCAACTGAATACTCTGTATTTTTTCACAGGCTGCCTCTGAATGTGATTCAGCCTGTGCAGATGGCCTGCACAGGGATGACACATCAGTTAAGTCTCAATTAGCTCCTCACTGCAGAGTTTAAATGGGATTACGTGATACATAAAACCTTGCTGGCACTGTCTGAAAAGAGATGATTTACAGCCTGTAATATTAAAGGCTAACATCTAATGATCCCACAATTTAAGTACTTTATCATCTTCTTTAGAAAATTTAATGATACTGGAAAGTAGTTTTTTTTTTTATACTTTTATTGAAAAATATTTTTGCATGTTCAGAGATTCCAAGTCACAAAATCTGGCAAATGACCACAAGTATCACTGTCTTGCTGACTTGTTTCTCGTATCTGTTTTCTGAGAAGTATGCATCTACCTCTTAAGTCATATGCTGCAAACTGTTACCTTTCTTTAGTTTTATCTGTTACAATATTTTCAATTCACAAATAGTAAAATCTAAGCCATTAGGTTCTTCTCAACCCATATTTAAGATTGAACATGATACCTGAAATGCTCAGCAAATGTTCCAGTACATCTAGTTCTGGGACACAGATCTCCAGACAAGAAGTCAGCTGATAGTCCTATGGTCCTTCAAGACTGATTGTAGCATCTAGATATATAATGGTTGCAACAGAGGGTTAAGATGGATTTGCAGACAGTGTTTTTTCATGTTGCATTATAACATGGCAGAAGATTCTATTAAGGTGCCTATGGAAAACAAACAAACACACACTATTTCTGTTCATTGGAAGCTGAACAATTACTTGATTTGTAAATTACCTTCCATTCTTACAAGAAGTTTTACAGCTGTACTTTAGTGACTACCTCTTTCCTTATATAAATAACTTGCTCTTCTGTTGAAGTGTACTGAAACAGACAGTGAGGTTTACTCATAAGCTCAAAGGAGCAAATTCTATCACTATATAACTTTCTTTTGTGGTAGAACTATTTGCAGGAGGATTTTAACTACTTATAGAACTAATATGTTTATCAAATCTAACCAACAAAGCCTATATTTATGCTTTCTTTTGAGCCCCTGATGTTCTTGTTTTATTGCTCACTGATTTTTTTACCTAAAAATCTCTATTAATGTGTTTTGAACTGCTCTGGTATCAACCAGGTTAGGGTTGATTTTTTACATAGAGGACAATATGATGCTGTGTTTTGTATTCTAGATGAAAATTGTGATGATAACATGCCAGTGTCTTTAGTTATTACAGAGCAGCTCTTACACAAAGCTAAGGACTTTTCTGATTCTCATAATGCCAAACCAGCAAAGAGGCAGGGGTTGCAAAAGGAGCACAACCAGGACAGATGACCCAAACTGGCTAAAAGGATGTTCCATGCCACATGGTCTTATATTCAGCTGTTAAATCTGGAGTGAGGAAGAGTTTGGAGAGCAGGTATTTGTCTAAGAAACCATTACATGTGATGAGCTCTGCTTTACTGGAAATGACTAAACATCTCCCTGAGGATGGGAAGCTGTGAATTAATTCCTTGTTTTGTTTCCTTTGCTAGCATGTGTAGCTTTTTCTTGACCTAGTAAGCAGTCTTTACCTAAAAGTTCTTTCACTTTTGCTTTTCTGATTCTCCCCTATGTACCGCAAAGAAAGAGTGAAAAAGTGGCTGTGTGGTATTTAGCTGCCTTCCAGGATTAAACCCCAATATGAATAAAGAGTCTGATAGTATTAGGAGTTTGTAAAATGATATGTGGTAGAGTAATCCCTAATGCAGGTTATTTCCATGTGGTAAAGATTTTGGAAGCAGAATGTTCATTAGACCTTGAACACTAGACCAGTTTTAATTCTTACCTTAGTGGACATTCTCCCTCTTGATATGTTAAGGAAGGCATCAGAATATAATGGTGTGTGTATATATATATATATATATATATGAAAAGATATCATTCTGAAAGATTTAGAGGATTATCAAGAAAAAAAAAAAAAAAACTAAAAATATTTCTTTCAACAGGATATAAAATCAATACATCGAAGTGTGAACAGAAGTTCATTAAACAGGATCAAAAAGGCAGCATTACATGAGTCCTCAACATTAACAAGATCCCTGTCAGGATACTGCAGGCACTTTTTCACTTTAAAAGTTGCTTGATTTTAGGAATGATTTACAAGAATGAAGCAAGAACTGAAATGCAATTTCACAGAGGTTTGGAGTTAGCCCATTGAAGTTGGTCTGTGCTGAATTCAAACTTGTACATATTGAGGTGCCTGTAACATAGGCATCTATAAGTGACTGGAACGACTACGCTTTTGAGCTCTTGTCCGTGACTGTCCGTTTCTTTTAATAGTTAATGTATCTGGAACAGATTTGTTTCAGATCAGTTAAAACTCTCCCAGAAAATGCTGAGACACAGGTGGAAAAACTGCTGGAGAACTGCTCTCCCTGTTGGAAAAATTGTGCAACGACTTTTTCCAGTAGGTAATACACGTCATAAAACAAAAAGACGAGAGAGCCTTAATTTGAGAAGCAGGTGCTAAAGAACAAGATATCAAAGAAAGAGGAATAAACTCACCCCTCCCGGCAACAGTTCAGAAAAGGTGTGAGCTCAGGAATGCAGCCTTCTACGGTTCAAAATCTGGCACAACAGAAGGTGGGGGTGGGGGTTGGGGCTAGGGGGCAAATCGCTTGGACTCTGAGTGTACGTGCGCTCCTGGAAGCAGCACTGAGAGGGAGAGGGAGGGGGAGAGAAGGTGGGTGTAGGCCCCCAAGCTCTGGGCACTCAGGTGCTCACCCAGGTGCTCATTTACCGGTTCAGGCTGTGACCTGGCAATTCCATTGCACATGTGCCATCACCCAGTTTGCTCATTTAGTAGGAAATTTTTAACTGGTGGATCTACAATATGCAGCTCTGTACTTAATGAACTAATGATAATATGATAATCCTTATTTCTCCTCCTCCATATGTTGCATATAATATGGGAACTCTTAATTCCTTCTTACAGTTGATAAAAAGTGCTATGACACCTATGTTATTTAGAAAAAAAAGCATGGATTTCATACTGTCAGGTTCAGTTTTCCACTTTATGGCACCATTATGAGGAAATCATTTCCAAATTTTTATTTTCCACAAAAATATGGAACTTCCTCCCTCCTAAACACAAGCTGTCTTTCAGCACACCTGGTGCACATCTTGTAGCTGAGATGCATTGGAAGAACTAATGCTGTGCTACTGCTAGCAATTCACAGTTAAATACCAATCTGCACTAATAGCCATAATGATGTACTGCTAAGATTATGATATATGTAGATATATATATATATAAGCTAATTTCAAGTGTTACTGTGGGATAGAGAAGGTTGTTGTATTGCTGATAAGTGGTAAAGCTCAACAATAACTTGAGCTGGATGTAAACACCCACAAGGCCCTAGCCCTTACGTGTAACCAGTCTTGGTTTCATGGGAAAACTGTTGTATTGTGCATGGGTATAAAAGATAGTAAGCACCTAGAATAAAGATGGTAAACACCTTTTGTTCTGCACCAGTGCAGGAGTCAGCACCTCTTTTGCCACACCTGTAAAGGAGCTTGAGGCCCTCTTACAACATATTACCATTTTTGTTAAAGAAAAATAAACAAAAACAATATATTTTTAATATAATATGCTTTGAATTTATCAGTATATTTCAATTGAGGATAGGCCATGTGGTGGATCTGCTATATTGTAAAGAAATGTATATTAGTGTGCATTTTTAAATACATATGTTGTGGTTTCTCTGTAAAATATCTCGTGCTTTAACAAATGGGTTTCATTACAGTGTGTATAATTTCTTTATGTGTATCTGCTTCGTAATGTGATTTATGAACTTAATGGCATCTATTTTCATACTCTTCCTTTCATAAAAATTAAATCAAACACTATCTGTTTATCTGTATCTGTTTTTTCTCAAGAGCAATAATAAGCTGAATATGTGATGTAGCTCTGGTAAAGCTCAACCTCCTCTGCTCTCTTGCATTGCTGTATTTGTATCTTCACATATTACAATTCTGTATTTCTACACTTCCCAGAGTGCATGGACAAAAGTAATGCTGATGTCTGTAATCTTTCTGCTTGTCACCTGTTCTCTGCTAAGTGTGTGAGTTTCTTCTGCTCTTCCCTCTCCAAATAAGACCAGTGCAAGAGGTAGGTTCTTTATTCCAGAACTTCAAATTTACGGACAGCTTACAGTTTGTAAGATATTATTCTGTTAACATCAGTGTCTCACAGCTTGCTGGGGACAGATGGACTTGTTCAAGTCCAGGCAAGTCATGGGCAGGGGTTGAAAAAACCTTTGCCTGGATAACTTCGATGGACAAGGCCTGGGCAAGGGTTGTGAAATCCTTTGTCTGACACAGTTCAACTCTTAATGGACATAGCATAGTAAGAGCAAAAGGTGACAATTCTTCAACAGTCTATATTCTGATACTTTATGAACTACAATAAAAAAAAAAAAAAGAAATGAACAAAATTTTTAACTATGTACAGATATTCCTACACAGGCTCTCTTTTAGGCATTTAGAATAAGGTCTTGGTTTTTGGTTGCTGTTGTTTTGTTGTTTTAAGTAAGGACACTTCACTGGAACATAAATTGATTTATCTTCTGTAGCTTCTATTCAGCATATCTGGTAGGTGTGTGTAGTATACAGGTCTGCAGGGCACCCTGTATGGGACCTATTTATCTGTGAGCTCAGCAGTGGCTGGAAAAACTCCACTGTGCGCCGGGACTGCAGCCAGCTGGGGAATACATGGCACTGCTCCTCAGACATACTTAAGAAAGGATGGAAGCTGCTAGAAGCAAAATACATTGACTCAGCAGAGGAAATATGTGGGAAAACATGGAAGAAGACAGAAGAGACACAAGGAGAAGAAACCATAAAGGTATATGTTAGAGAGACATGGAAGTAGACAAAGGGGACACCAGAGAACTGTGAAGAGGTAAGACTTAGGAGAAAATGGAGGAGCAAACAGAGAAAACACATGGAAGGGGGCACATGAAGGGGACAGAGCTGGTGTTATACATTTTGAAGAAGGACCTGAGGTCTGAGAGGAATGTAGTTGTGAGTGACCTTTGCTGAGGCAGGGGCAAACACAAGAGATTTCAGTTTGTACAGGAATGCAGGCCAGAACATAAGAAAATCACAGAGTGGCCAGGGGTGGAAAGCACCGCAAGGATCATGAATCTCCAACCCCCCTGCCACATGCAGGGCCACCAACCTCCACATTTAATACCAGACCAGGCTGCCCAGGGCCCCATCCAATCTGGCCTTGAACACCTCCAGGAACGGGGCATCCACAACCTCTCTGGGCAGCCTGTTCCAGCACCTCACCACTTTCATAGTAAAGAACTTCCCCCTGAAGTTCAACCTAAATCTCCCCTCCCTCAACTTAAAACCATTTTCCCTTGTCCTGCTAGCTATTAAAAAAAAAGGGCTATTGAGAATGGATCAGAGTAGGAAAAAGAGTAAGAAGGCTGAACAGCAGAACAAAATCCCTAGACACTGACTCCAACCTCTTGTTCTTCCTATTGCCTCATCAAAGTGTTTGGGAGGGAGTGAGCATACGGCGCACAGTAGCAAAGAAAAGGACACAAGGTAAAACTTTCACAAAGATAAGAGGGTGTTTTATTGCTATTTCCAAAATGATCCCAGGTCATATTTTAAATGTAATTTAAAGGCATTTCTGTAGAGGATGAAAATCTGAAGACACATTTCTCAGAAATATAAACACTATATGAGATTTTCAAGGGAACTTTTTCTTTCCAGGGACTTTTTTTTTTATTTTTTTTTTTATTATTTATTTATTTACTTATTTTGTGACAGTGTGGAAACAATTTGCCACAAGCTTTGGTATATTTTCTCTCTCCTAAACTAGTTTTCTGTCTCCCTTAGTCAGTGGAAAAGAGAACTCAGCTGCTGCCTGTCTTGTTCCTTGGTACTGGAAAAGTGAAGGCATTTCCACCTATTCCACATATTTATCTGTGATACAAAATAGTTTTTATTTCTCTACTTTATCAGAACAACACAAATTGCATGCCTTGAACTAGCTAAGATAGAAGCAATAGTGATCTAGGTAACAATCATTTTAAATAAAATCTTTATGCAAGGTCATTCTTCCCCATTCTGGCTTTCATATGTTTATAACCACATAAGCTGACAAATGCAGAATAAAAAAAAAACCTTTTAAAATATTTTTTTTCCAAAGAGCACTGAAGGATTTAGAAGAGGAATTTAATAAAAACTGATCTGCAAAGTTATCATTGCCTGTCAGAATCTGCTTTTGTTTTAACAGTAAGAGAATAGCTGGAATGTTTTGTGGCATTCACATGTCTTGTGAAATCAATGAATAATCCTTTCAAATTCCAGGAATAAACTATCCATGTGCACACATACATACAGAAGTCTTAGTAAAGCGTACATTTGTATTGGTATATGCTTTTGTGTTATAAACTCCTTAGTTCAGTGGAAGCTGCATTTTCATAGGACTATTTTGCAAGACAAAACAGCATGAATGTACTATCCATTTTCAATACTTACATTTATTTAAAATGAGTTACATTAATTTGTTTGCTGATTAGATAAACTGCTGATTACATAAACTGATAAAGTATTAATATCAGAGTAACATCATCACCATTTTCTGGTCTGGACAAGTGAGTTCTCTCAGAGATAATAGAAAAATTCTCACTGCAAATTAGTGTATTTTTTTATACACTGGTTACAAGCTCTTCTTTCCCATATACATTTTTCTTCTCTAATGAGATTTTGTGGTTGCATCTTGAGTTGAGAGATCCTACTTACAGAGCTATCACTTAAGCTTGGAATAATTCAGAAATTATGACTCTATCAGAAACACTATCCTGAATGGTTTGCTTTCTTACTGTTCTCCCTTATGAATTTACACAAAATATTGATAATAGTACTTTGAGTCATGACATCTGATAGCCTATACTCTGTCAATAGCACATATGCCTAATATTGAGAAAATACCTTACAGCCTTCAGTGGATCACTAAGTTTTTTGAAAGCATGACATTTATTTTTTCTTCCTAGTATAGCTCATTTGTAACAACACAGAACAGTCAGTGCTACCCTGTCCTCAAGCAGGAGTAAGAGCAGACTCAAACATGGAGACCTTCCAATGATTCTCATCACCTTCTTTATACCAGACATCAGACCATTCTCCCATCTCTACCATTTGGAGCTATTAAATAGTAGTGGGATTTTCCGTAACAGTAGGAGCATTAACCCCAGTGTCCTGGACAAATTCCAACATGTAATTACACTGTGCCAGTAAATCCCTCTGCATTTTATTTGGACGCTGTATTTCTTATTATTCTAGTAAAACATTATGTGCATTGTTAAACAGATGCTGAGTCTTACCTAAAGCAGCTACATTTCAATGATTTTTTTTTTAACTGATGCTTCTCCTTTGTGTATGAATTTGCATGCTCTGGGAAAAAAAACGTTATATGTTTTAATTTTTTATACTTTATTAATAAATTAATGTAGAGAAATACTTTAAAAAGCACAAGAAACTTCAGCAATTGTGAGGAGAATAAACACCACACTAAAAAGTTCTTTCAGTGATTTTGAATAGTATTGGGATGACCTTTTTTTTTCTCTGCATAACATCTCAGGATTTGAATAATAATCTTGTTTCATAATATTATAAAGTTATTACTATTATAGTTTCACTTACAGAAGAGTGCTTGCTTCCTAGAACAGCTAGTAGTTTATCATAGAATAATAGAATGTTCTAAGTTGGAAAGAATTTGCAAGGATCATAAAATCCAATTGCTGGCTTCACTCAGAACCAACCAAAACTCAATTACTATCTATGAGAGCATTATCCAAATGCTTCTTGAACTCTGGGAGTTTAGGATCATGACCACTGCCCAGGGAAGACTGTTTCAGTGTCCAGTTACCCTCTTGAAGAAGAACCTTTTCCTAATACTCTACCTGACCCTTTCCTGACACAACTCCATGCTGTTCCCTCAGGTCTGTCTAGATACAGGAGAAATTCCAATTCTGTTTATGATAAAGTATGATAAATTCTCAGGCAGATTGAAGCTCCTGATGTTTCCAAAGGAGTCTGCGGAAAAATCTTGATTATAGAAGAGTTCTAGGAATACTTTTATGTCTTCCAAATGAGACAAAATTTTGCAAATTTTGACAAGGTACTGGCAGAATGTGGGCAAATAGGAACTTCATCCTTGCTCCATATTTGAGTGAATTTTGTGAGTTAGTTTTGGATTATATCATACAGCTCTAGTGTTTGGTTTGTAGTCACCTCTAAGTTTTTTTGAATTTTGTTATAATTAAGACTAATCTCTAACTATGAGTCATTAGGAAGCATACATTCTACACAGATATACTCTAGTTTTAAGTATTGGTGCACTGCTTACCTCTTGTCCTCTGAAGTTTGTGTTAAACAAGATAATGCTTCTGTTTAAAAGAGTAAACCAGTAATTGTTCCTGCCCATATTTGTCGAATATTCCTAGAGGTAGCATCTCTGCACCTACATCCTGCAGGCAGAATGCCTGCAGGAAACATCACATGGCTAGTGCCTTGTTCAGTCAGCTTTATACGATAATGCACTTGATGCACTCTTTTTAGCATATGCTCATGGAGTGTTATACTGGAAAATGGACTGTCTGTGTGCTTGACTCACAAGGGATGTTTTTACAAATCCAGCCTGATTCTGAACCCTGTGTTAGTAAGTATTTTAGTATAACTGCTACTACTCAGAATACTGTTCTTACTGTTAATATTAGTGCAATTATTATTAACCAAGAGAGCAGACTTAGTAAAATTGAAAGCATAAATAAATAATTCAGTGTCACAGTATATTGTGTTCCTGTAAAATGATAAATAATTCGAGAAGCTTTTCATTTCTTATTTATTTTCATTATGCAGTCTGTTACTTTGCCTTCACTCTGCAAGAAGATCACATCCAACAATAGAACACAGAGTAAATAATTTGAGGAACTAATCAATAAAGAAATAATATGCTGAACATAAACAAGAGGTGTAGGTGTTGGTTTTTTTTTCATATAATGTAAATCAAGTATCCTCCCATAGTTAAATACATTGTTTGATATGATCTTCGCTTTCAAAAGGATATTTCATGATCAAAGTGGAACAAGTGACTTGCCAACAAGTAAAATGCAATGGAAGAGTCCATTCAACTTCTGACTAACATTTTGGCAGTCAAACAATTAAATTTCCTATTTCTGCTGCTGAGTGCTTTTTTACTTAGAGGATCTCCTTACAAACCATAAAATAGCTTTGGAAGGCTCTATCATGTAATCTGTATCAGACAAAATTGGGACAAGAGAGGAATTCTTTCCTTGTTGATCTAGGTCGAAAAGACAACTTATGAGGAAAGGGAAGTGTAGCTCACAAATTTCAACAAGTTATGCCAAGACATAAGCTGCAATTCTGAAAACATTGACATTTTTGGGATGACATTTGAAAGGGTTTCAACAAATCAAAAACAGCATAGTAAAAAATAAGTAGTAATTTAAACATAAATATGGAATTAAATAACAATTCTCTGAAAGAATGAAGCACTCAAATATAACTGAATTACTTTACATACTTTTTATACTATGCTTACTACTGTTGATGTGCTTAAATTGACTCAATATTTTGAATGTCTTACACTTCAATCTTAATGTCTGCTTTTATTGTATAGTAGATCACTTTCTTAAGTGTTTTTTTCTTTCTTCCCTTTTCTTTCTCTCTATTGTTTAAATCCCAGTTGTTTTAAAGTGTGTTTTATGTACATTCTAAAATATAAGCTTTCTCATACTGAGAAATGTTGCAGCGATTTAAAACTTTTTAATAATTATAGTGTTTATTTTAGCAGTAAAAAGCATTTATTTACAGCATTTTCTTCACATCTGTATTTCTGATAAATTAGTTAAATTTCATTTCAGACATTTAAGGAAAGTGATGTATTACTTTGTGAAGAAAGTTGTTAACAGTTGAATATTCAAATTTTCATGCCACATTATTTATCTTACTCATTTAAATTTTATCTTTCTATCCTGTTATTCACACTATGGATGTCAATATAGGTAAAAATATCAGTCTATTTTAAGAGACATAGTAGAATGTACATGTAAGTAACTTGCTGAGAACACCTTAAAGTGAATTATGAATCGAAGTCTGCCCCCCAAAAATTATGAAATCAATTAATGTATTTCTAAAAAAAACAATCTGGAACCCTTGGGTACATTGAGAATGCTGCCAATTGTAAAACTAGATATTGGACTGGCTTTTCAAGTTGTTAAGGTCTGAACACTGTCTTCACAAAAAAGAAAATGATGCAATGACGGTCGGGATTGTCCTCCAGGGAACTGCTGCACAAAGACACTAGTACAGTAATGAATCATTATGACAATGTTTTAAATAATAAGAGGCTGAAATCTTGGGTAAGTCAGTGAAGCACTTGTTGCAAATTTGAAAATACCTTAAACATAACATACAGACCTATAAAATCTATGCTGCTTTACAAAGTAAAAATGCTTCTCCTGGCAAATTTATTTATTTATTTATTTATTTTGGTCATTGTAAGTGGAGCCAATCAAAGGGGAAAAATATTTCTGTGGAAACTAAAATGCTAATGTTTTCTCAGAGATCCTTGTTTATTCTCCTAGTTTTATGTGAAGCAGAAGAAAATTCATGTGTGTACAGTAAACAGCCTTCCTCGTTATTACAGAGTGGAAATATTAGATTGTGAGAAATACAGCAATCACAGAATTTGGATTTTAATTTTGAGACACGCACACACATACCCCTACAGACTCCTCTTCTCTACTCCCACAGTGAGTTTCCAGGTACCACTGTTAAACAAGCATTATGCAGCTTCCAGCAAAAAGTCCTGCATGGTATAGGGGGCTTTCCTGCTCTTTCCACATTTCTATGCAGCAACATTTGATGCTGGCTTTCTCCCCATGTGTCTGTGTGAGGGGGATGGCTGCTCTCATGGAACAAGTAACAAAGGATCGAAGTTGGCTGGCTCACTGGCTGATAGAGAAACATATCATGAAAGGCATACACATGAGAAGTAGGGGAGCCTTCTATTGGGACCAGCTTCTACCCAGTTCCCCAGCTCCAAGCAACAAGTATTCAGTGAACCACCCAACAGCCATCCTCGCTTTGTCATCTAGAATGTCATCCTAGATTGTAGATTTTGTTTGTGCTTGTGGAATAGCAATAGAGAGCTTTGTAATCAAAGCGCATCTCAGAGAGATGTATAATAAAAAGGAATAAAATACCAAAATAATAGCTTAAGAAAACCAAACAACCCATCTTCTTAAGAATTACTGTACTGCTGACAAGAAGCCTACATTTTTGTATACCATTACTTATGGAAAAAAAAAAAAACATTTAAACTTAATACTCTGGTCTGGATCAGTTAAGTAGGACCGGTTTTATATAAGTACTACACTGGTAATATGTACATCCGTTTAGATGTAAAATTAGTGATACACATTAAGAACAATTCTTCCAACAATTTGTGGATTTTTTTTTTGCTTATGAAGATACATAGAACTCCTTATCTTGGAAGGTCTTCACTTTCTTCAGTGAGAAAAAAGAGGAGTACAAGGATTATCTGAACAGTAAGCTTTGTTAAAAAGGCCCTCTAGCACTGTAATTACAGCACTTTCCAAGGAAAAGAATCCATATAGAATGAAAAATCTTTTTATTTGCTGCATAAAAAGTACAAGAATGTGATGAGAGAAAGGTATCTTCATTTAATCCTGGAAACATTATAGACAACATTGTCAAAAGTATCCGATTATTTCTGCTATGTCCATTTTGGGTATCCCCTGGAGACTGAGCACTTAGATATTTTTACTAAAAAAATTTGGATTGTGTGTAGACTGGAAGCTTTTCCATTTGAAGCAATGGATCCTTACAAATTCACATTTTACAGTTAAAACAATATGGAGGCATATCTGACAGTTTGGAGTTAAATAGGTCGCTCCAAAAGTAATGCTTTCTGTTTATTTCCATTAAAACTGCAACAGATACAAAGAACACAGTGATAGAGCTAATTCTCAACTAAAAAGCAGTGTTTTTCAAGTGTGTCACCACCATTAGTTATGCATTCTCACCAACTGTGGAAAAGAGCTTGCATACTGTGCTCATAAAAATCTGCATCAGCAGAGGTGATGCACTGTTTCACAGCTTCTAGGACCAGCATTAGCTGACTTGTACAGATGAGTTGATCGAGATGCTCTTCATCTTGTGGTGTGACAGAAAACACTGGTGAATGTCAATGGGTGCAATCTTTTCTGCATGGAGGAATTCAGTGACACACCATTACTTCATACACACTTCCATGTCAGACGTCACTTTGTCATACTGCCCCTTTGTTACTTTCTGTCACACAGCAACAACATGGAATGGAATATTAGCAGGAACATTTAACCTCTACTGTCACACTATCAACATCTGCCTTTGACACCATGATAAATAGAAGGATGTCATAATAAAACAGTAGGCATTACATTCTGTGCATTTCTTGTATATTCATATACTGAAAGCCTAAGACAAGAAATAACGATTATTTAATAGGCTACAATTAAATATAGAATAAATATTTGGCAGAATCCTTTAATGTTTTGATGTAGATTTGGATGATTGTAAACAAAACTTTCATTATTAAAATTAATATTTGCAACCATCTATAAAAATCACTTCTAGAAAAATTGTAATATTTACAGTTCTGTGGTTTAATCTCATGAATGTATGCTACTCTAACGTCAGAAAAATCATAGAATCATAGTCTGTTTTGACTATATATGGTAGCTCTTTGTGTCATCCTTGCATCTGAAATGCCCTCTTTAGTTCATTTGGAAGTACCACATTTACAACTGCAAATTGGAATCCTATGAATAAATCCAGAATATAGTAGATTAACAGTAGTGTAACTCACTGAAAATTGTCAGTGAGTGATATGCTGACATCATTTTTATCAAAGGAGCTGAAATTCCAGTGTAAGTAATGAGGAACTCTCAGACTGCCCAGGATTTATAGCATATGGTCTGTAATATTAGAAACTTTGTCTGATTAACGAGCATATCTGCATGGGCTGAAAAAAAAACAACCCAAATCCACTTAGTTTTTCAGTGATTCTGAATAGTGGCATCATTGGCACAATTAACAAAGATAGGAAAAATACAAACAAGAACATTCTAATTGTTTTTTTGTTTGTTTTTAATGAAAATTCCTCAAATTTCAACAAATAACTACAAGAGTGTTTTTTGTTTGTTTGTTTGTTCGCTCTGGTTGTCAATATTCGTTTCATCTCAGTCTATCAGCCATGTATCTGTGTCGCAAAGTATGGCAGCAAGAGGCTAATGAGTAAAGTAAAGCTCTTCAGAAATCCATGCCAATTGAAGGCCAGACAGTGTAATTGATACAGCTGAGTCCAGCTGTGCATTGATCCCTTCTAATTGTTTTCCAGAATTGTCTTTCAGAAGTGGATATAATTACCTCAGTGTTTGCAGTGTTACTAAATACAGACCTGAGAAGGACACTTCTGAGTTATCACAGAAGCAAATTCCCTGCCCTATGACAGAATCAGCTGTAGCTAAGATTCCCCTTGCACATTCACTTTACCTTTTTTTAAAAATATATATATATATTACTCATATTGATTCAAAAATTACCCCGGACAACGTATTACAAAACTTAATTACCCTTACCAATAGACAGATCCTTTCTTTTTTTTTTTTTTAATTTTTTCCTTCCTTTTATGCTCTTAACTGTCCCTCCTTGCAAATTAAACCTGTTGCTTTTGGGCCAATGCAAATAAAATAAAGAGTAGTTGTCTCTTGATTCCAATTGTGTAACTGAACACATAAGTAATATAAAAAAAAAAAAAAAAATAGAACTATAGGACACATTCAGAAGGAAGTTATTAAGCAAGTGGTAAAGATATTTTGAGGTGAGAGGAAAGTTCAAAAATCACTAGAATATATATTTCTCAAGGGAGATTACAGTACTTTTTACTTTGCAAAAGAACTGACTATATTGTGGTGAGTCTGTCTTCCATAGAAAGATTCTGATTAAATCCATTTGGGATGATGAAAGGATACATGGGTTTATTTAATTATAACTGCATTATTAGTAGGGGAATCTAAGTTTATGAATATTAATGTAGTGAGACTGGAATTAAAAAAAAGGATTTTTCAAGTTTTCAGATGAGAATAATTTTTAAAACACATATTGAAAGTGGGTTGCATTTTCCAGAACAATAAAATCAAAGTATATCAAAACAGCTGTCTAAATAGAAAAAAGGAAGAAGGTTCTACTTAATTTGTCTGAAGTCAGCAGTATACAAGTTTTGACAAACTGAAGTACATTGATTTCAATACATTGTTTCTGAAAACAATTTGCCTGAGTAATTAACGGTTTATAAGGAACATCTCCAAATGATTACAGTCTTTTAAAAAATGAAATAAAATCTTTGGTTATTAATTGGCTGTTCAGAAAAGAATTGTTCCCAAATGCTGTTTTATCTGAGCTTTGAAATCATATGCATCTGCAGTGCATTGTTTGCACAATATATTTTATACTTGTTTTTTTTTTTTTTTTTTCTGCAAGTCCCTGAAAAGACAGAGGAAACAAAATATACAAGTAAAAACTTTCAAATCTTACAAAAATCACATCAGAAGAGGTAATAACCTGAACAATAAAGGGAAATTTCAACAGAGCAGCATTTCAAGTAAATAAATAAAACTAACTAAGCAAGCCTAAACTAAAGTAGGAGAGACGTTTAAATATATATATATATATATAGATATCAATCGATATACATATATATTATAAATTAGCACCTAGAAAAAAATATGTTTTAATATCTTGGCAGGGAAAGTCGTCGTTAATTTGACTGTACTTTCCACACTCAGAATTGGAAAAAGACAAAGATTGGGAAACTCACCAAGTCATTAATATAAATCAGAATACTCTTTTTCATTTTTTCTTGAAATCATACTTTGGTTTTTTTTAGATGTAAAGCCATCATAATTCCTGTATTTTAATCATTTATTTTTCATTTCTAAATTTAGTAAAAATCAAAATGACTGAAAAATATATCTTCTCATGAAAGCTTTCAAGACTTTGTTTACTCCAGGATAAATTTAGTAGGTGTCATTTCTAAAAACAAAATCAGAAAAATAAGAAAAACACCTTTTCCTTATTGGATAGTAAAAAACAAAACAAAACAAAAAAAATAGCTTTATTCTTACATATATTGTTGTGCGTAGTTAGGAAGCACGGTGGAGCTTCACTGCAGATTGCACAATTTCAGTTGTCCTTTTCCAACTGATTTACATTTTTGTCTATCAGTTAAACAGAACTTCAGTATTTCCTGACTGCTGTGATTAGCTACAATTATAGAAACAATAAGTACTTCTGATATGAAAAGTATGGATTTTCTTATTAGATAGACTTAGAATCATAGAATCATAGAATCACTAAGGTTGGAAAAGACCTAAAAGATCACCCAGTCCAACCGTTCACCTATTCCCAATAGCTCCTGCTAAACCATGTCCCTCAACACAACATCCAGTCTTTCCTTGAACACCCCCAGGGTCGGTGATTCCACCACCTCCCTGGGCAGTCCATTCCAGTGCCTGACCACCCTTTCTGAAAAGTAATACTTCCTCATGTCCAGCCTGAATCTCCCCTGCCGTAGCTTGAAACCATTCCCCCTGGTCCTATCACTAATGACACGAGAGAAGAGGCCAACCCCCAGCTCACTACAACCTCCCTTCAGGAAGTTATAGAGAGCAATAAGGTCTCCCCTGAGCCTCCTCTTCTCCAGGCTGAACATTCCCAGCTCCTTCAGCCGCTCCTCATATGACCTGTGTTCCAGACCCCTCACCAGCTTTGTTGCCCTCCTTTGAACATGTTCCAGGGCCTCAATATCTTTCTTGCAGTGAGGGGCCCAAAACTGGACACAGTACTTGAGGTGCGGCCTCACGAGTGCTGAATATAGAGGAACAATCACCTCTCTGCTCCTGCTTGCAACACTGTTTCTGATGCAAGCCAGGATGCCATTGGCCTTCTTGGCCACCTGGGCACACTGTCGGCTCATGTTCAGCTGAGCATCAATCAGTACCCCCAGGTCCATTTCCTCTACGCAGTCCTCCAGCCACACTACCCCAAGCCTGTAGCGTCGCCTGGGGTTGTTGTGGCCGAAGTGCAGGACCCGGCATTTGGCCTTGTTGAAACTCATCCCATTGGCTCCAGCCCAGCTCTCCAGCCTGTTCAGATCCCTCTGTAGGGCCTCGCTACCCCCAGGCAGATCCACACTTCCAGCCAATTTGGTGTCATCTGCGAATTTACTGAGGGTGCACTCGATGCCCTCATCCAGGTCATCAATAAAGATATTGAAGAGGACAGGCCCCAGCACCGACCCCTGGGGAACACCACTCACAACTGGTCGCCAGCTGGATTTGACTCCATTCACCACCACTCTCTGTGCCCGGCCCTCCAGCCAGCTCCTTACCCAGCCAAGAGTGTACCCATCCAAGCCTCTGGCTGCCAGCTTCTGCAGGAGAATGCTGTGGGAGACAGTGTCAAAGGCTTTGCTGAAGTCTAGGTAGACCACATCAACAGCCTTTCCTTCATCCACCAGATGGGTCACTAGATCATAGAAGGAGATCAGGTTGGTCAAACAGGACCTGCCCTTCATGAACCCATGCTGGCTAGGCCTGATCCCCCGGTCACCCTGCACATGCCGCATGATCTCCCTCAAGACGATCTGCTCCATAACCTTCCCTGGCACCGAGGTCAGGCTGACAGGCCTGTAGTTCCCCGGATCCTCCTTACGACCTTTCTTATAAATGGGAGTCACATTGGCAAGCCTCCAGTCTTCTGGGACCTCACCAGTCAACAAGGAGCGCTGACAGATGATGGAAAGCGGCTCGGCTATCACCTCCGCCAGTTCCCTCAGCACTCTCGGGTGGATCTCATCTGGCCCCATCGACTTGTGACAGTCCAGCTGGAGCAGTAGGTCTCTGACTGTTTCTTTCAGAATCACAGGGGGGTTAGTGTGCTCCCCAGCCGAGATTACCAGGTCAGAGAGAGGGGTATCCTGAGGATAACTGGTCTGACTTTTAAAGACAGACGTAAAGAAGGCATTCAGAACCTCCGCCTTTTCCTTATCCTCCTACTTCTGCTATGAATGTCCAAATTTCTTTTGTTCAAATCACATCTGAGTTTTCCCAAGACTTTCCATCCATGAAAAGCTAAGGTTTTCACTGCTGTGCTTTCATTTGATCCACTGCCACTTACAAGTTCCCATTGTAACAATGAAAAGCTACATGTGAGGTCGGCGTTAAGACATGAAACTGCAATTCAAAGGACTTCTGAGTATGAATCTCATGACACCAGGGCAGTGCTTAAAAGCTTCTGTTCTAATGAAGGGGGAATGATAGGATGAAGGATACAGTATAGTGTAATATTATTGTGCCTGTCTTTAAATCAAGATCTAACCGAAACAAGGTTGCGTCAACCGAGTGTATTAATTGTCCTTCACATTGGCCTGCCTCAGTGGCATCCCATCAAATTTACTTCTGCTTGAAAAGTATAACTGCTCAACCTATTTTCTTTATCTGGAATTTCATCTTCATTTATTTCATTCACATCCTGCACAAGATTTTTAACTGAGCTGAAGATGTGCTAAGAATGGACTCACTTTCTCCAACGTGTCTTGATCTGAAGTGCTGGCCTTGTAAAATTGTGTATTGTCATTTAATTTGCGATATAATTATGCAAAGCCTTTGTTCACTGGAGCAAAAACTATCTTCTAATACTGAAAGTAGTTAGTTTAGTGTTGTCTTTTAGCATAAAACTTTTAATAATAAGTGGCAGAACCTGAACAGACAAAAGTATAGGGAATATAATGGAAAACATACCACATTTATACAATTCTTTTTATTTCTTTTAAGCTGAATCAACGTCTGGTTCACCTATAGATTACCAGAACCAAGCTAAAGGCATGTGGGCTATAATCTTCGGAAAAGTTTAGAGACAGGTATTCTCTGCTCCTCTTGTTTAGTCTAATTGCAATATAAGTGAGTTTAAAGTCCTCTGAAAGTGTCCCTCATAGAAGTGCTTGTACTCTAGATTTTTAGAAGACTGCTGTTTTATATGTCAATTGAGAAAAAAAAAAAAAAAAAAGAATGTAAGCAGATATTACATGTCTTGTCACTATATAAAAGCAAGGAGGAAGCATAGTTTGATTGTTGAGTACAAGACCTTGGTTTGCACATCACAGAAAGGCTGACCAATCAGTACTAATCTTAGGGAAGATTTTGATAAGGAAATATAAAGAAAAAAAGAGAAAAAGGAAACAACAGAAAGAAACATTCTGAAATAATTACTGAGCAAGTATGCAGAAAGAAATTATTATTTTCTGGAAAGATTCAAGGAAGTTTAGCATTTCCACTGTATTAAAATGCCTCCTCACAAACGTAAAACTTACACTCTCCAATTACGCTCTGTGGGGGTGTATTAGTGAAAAATACTACAATGATCAAGCAACATATTCAATTTTTTTTATATTTGGAAACACATAGCAGAAGAATTATGGACCTTGTGCACTGAACTAAAGCACATAGCCACTATTGGTTAAGATTACACATGTAAAAATTTGCCTTGCAGTTTCTATAGCATTTTTTGAACTGAAAACAAGTTCTTAGAGAAATTTATAAGTTTTTCCATCCTCTTTTCACAAAATATCTAGTGTCAAAACTTAGTACTTAATGCACATTGAAGTAGTTACCCACTTTATACTAGTACTGATTGCTGACCTTCTTTTCACTTTGCAATGCAAATAAATTGCAGTTTCTTTTTTGTTTCTTTTATTTTTATTTTTTATTTTTTTAAAAGGAATATCTCAGAAACTGTTCTGAGCTGAAATTTATTCCTGACTTAATAGGTATAATGTGTGTCTTCTAAAAAACGTCATTGGATGTCAACTTGTAAGAGCAAATGCCACCATATTAAGAACTATTCCTAGAAATATATAGTTTATTACCATCATTGAATTTAGAATGTTGAATAATCCAAATCTGGAAAGCAATGAAACAAAAAGGAGAAAAATCATGATATAGACACAAAAATAGCAAGGTTACCAGAATGGAGAAAAAAATACTTTCACAGGAGAAATTATGCTCAGAACACTTGAATCCAAATAGAAACCTATGTAATTTTAAATAACCTAGATATCTTAACACTTGTATTATCATTATAAAATGTACATTTCTGAAGAAAACATGAGATTACAAATCTTTTAAACACATACAAAAGATACAGAAGTGTAATTATCAATTTTGTACATACAGTTAAATGCTTGTAGTATGTTATTATGTAAAAGGACAGAACAGTTGGAAAACAAACAGTTTTACTACGGTGAGAAGATAGTTTGAGAGTGATGATCCAAATCTGTAAACATCACATAAAATATTCATAGAAAACATAATTTTTACTCAATGCAAAATAATAACTTTTAATGTTTAATTAATTAAACTCTTGTGGCATTGTAATTTGTAATTAGAGTTGAGATAGATAATTTCCTAAGGGCCTGAGATGATCTGAATCTAAAACAAACATGCAAGTTTCAAGAAACTTTTCTATTAATAGCCGCTTGTAATAAAGTACAAAGATAGAGCCTCACATCAGACAGTACTTTTTCAGTGATATGCACTTCTTCAGAGAATAAGCCTCTCCTGACCTGAAAGCTCTTAGATATGTTCTTTGTAATAAACTAGCTTGTTTTTAAGAGAGTCTCTGGAAGCAGAACATGGCTAAGAGAGGTCACCTTCATATTAAAATCTCCAAAACTTATAATCAATGCCACAAGCAAGAAAATCTTCAAAAACCCTTAACTTACTGAATCACTGAAGAGAACTTCCTACTCCTTTCGCAGCAACTCACTCATTCTATCGGGAAAAAGGAATATTTGCATGGTAATGAGGTAGAAAAGTTTCCCCAAGGCAAAAGAATCTTTTCTCAGTGACAGTTCTTTATATGGTGTGAATTTTCAGGGAAGTCCATGGTCAGATAAACATTATGCCATATATATTCATCTGACAATGTTAAAAAATATAATAATATCTGGGAATGAATATAGAAAATCCACATAGATGGCAAAAGACTCTGCATAATTATACATGCAAAAGTGTAATTGTAAACTCACCTTCTGCTATCTAGTTAAAATTCTTGGAGTGAAAAGTAAAATTTAAAAATAATGTGTTGAAAAGGTAAAATAAATGGCCGTCATTTTCCCACTTCCAAAGTGTTCTAAATAAACTGGCTGCAAAGTCCCTGGAATAGAACAGAATTCTATTTCACAGAGTTAAAGATCTTAGAAATTCCATTTCCTTCCATGAAACATATAGTGATTATTTTTGTATATTCTTATAATTATTTTGTGAGAAAGTTTCTTAGAACAAAAGAGAAATACAAAAATCAGATTCATAGCCAAAGTACTTAACGTTTGTCACCTGCAGAATTTTTTTTATTTTTAAGAACACTTTCATAAGCTAATTGGCAGCTAAATATTTAACACAGAAATGGACACACAAAAGCCTAATTACTTGCTGAAATGAATGAAAGTTACAATTCTGATGTCAGTGGAATAACACTGAACTAAAATTCAAAGAGCAAGTGAATTTACCATATGGCATACACAGTGTTTGCAAGATTTATGTAACTGGAAATCATATCCTGGTACACACTAGAGGAAATCAGTGTATCTGATGTCCATGGAGATGTTAGTGCTCTGAAAGTGAAATCCTACTTAGGACTGATATTTGCATTTTTGGAATAAATGATTAACTTTGATCTTAGCTATCTACTTCCTCCCTTGTGTCCGATTACTCACTTCTGCTAATACTCAAATGATACCAAGCCAAATACATCAAAATAACACAGTAAAAACTTCCTTCATATATATCAGAAGTGTTCTGCTAGAAAGTCTGTAGGGTCTTAAGATGTTCAGGGTAGAATAAAGAATAATCAAAAAAGTGAAAAACATAATAATTAAATATATTCATTACATATCTGTTAACCATGGAAGAAATTGAGGATATTTCCATACTGGAAGCATTTACAGGGAACTCAAAGTAGTTGTGAAATTATATTCATACTGAAATTACATTCCTTCTGAAATTTAAACGGTGAAAATAGAAGTTACAAATTTATTAAAAGTAAAATAAAATCCAGGACTAGATAATATATGTTCACGAATTCTAGAAGATTAAATTATTTCTCTCATTTGTAGTCAGTGACCATCAGTGATTCAAACTGGCCTTTCAGACCTGGCTGGTAACTCACGTGTGTCTACAAGTTCAACTCCTGGCTCCATGGAAAACCATCCAAAATTGAAACCTTATTTCTGTGAGTGTTGTCCAAACACTCCTTGAACTCCAGCAGCTCAGGGCACTCCCAGTTTAGTGTCATCTACAAACTTAGTATACATTTAGGTCCTGCATCCAGATAATTTACAAAGTAGAGCTCTGTGGAGTCCCACCAGTCACTGGGCACCAGTCAGATGTAACCTCATTTACTATAACTCTTCAAGCCCAACTAATTAGCCAATTTTTACTCATCATATGTATTATGTATTTATCTAGCTGTATTCTAGACATTTTGCCCAGAAGGATACTGCAAGAAAGACTATTGAAAGCTTTACTGAAATCCAATGAGCTTACATCACCTGGCTTCCTTGGTAAATTTAGCAGGTAATCAGCTCATAAAAGGAAATTAAATTTATTAAACAGTACTTTCTTCTTCTGAACCCCTGTTGGCAATGACTGATGATAGTATTGTCTTTCAAGACTACCTGGTAACCTTCTATGATGTCATCACTGTCTGGGCAGATGAGGGGAAATTAGTAGATGCTGTGTATCTCTGCTTTTAGCAAAGTTTTTGACACTGTCTCCCACAGCATCCTTGTAATAAAACTTATTATGTATGGGACTGATGAGTGGACGATGAGGTGGCAGGACTCAGAGGCTCATGATCAATGGTACAAAGTTGAAGGCAGTTCAACGCCTGTAACTGGTGATTCTTCCCAGGGATTAGTGCTGGATCTTGTCTTGTTCAATATCTTAATATCATATGTCATATGATATGTCAATATCCAGGACCTGGATGAAGGAATAGAGTTCGTCCTCAGCAAGTTCACTGATGATACCAAGCGGAGAGGAATAGCTGGTACACAGATGGCTGTGCTACCATCCAACAGAACCTGGACAGTCTGGTGTGCAGACTGTAGAGGAGCCTGATGAGTTTCAACAAGAGCAAGTGTACGGTCCTCCATCACATGCATCAGTACAGATTAGGGGATGACCTTCTGTAAAGGAGCTCTGAAGAGAAGGATCTTGTAGCCAGGAAGACCAATGGTATCCTGGAATGCATTAAGGGCCAGCAGGTTGAGAGAGGTGATCTTTCCCCTCTAGCCTACCGTGGTTAGGCCATATCTCAAATACTGTGTTCAGTTCAGTATATTTTACATGGAAATAAGTAAGAGAGATTATTTTTGGAGCAACCTAGTAAACTGTCATCTTCACTTCACAAATGTAGCAATACTGGTCTACATGGGCATGACTGTGATTGAGATTATGCTTATTTCCCCTCAAAAAATGGAGAGAAGTGATGTTGAATTAGAGAGATCTTTTTGTTGTCTCTTTTTTTTCATACTTACAGAGTACATTCAAATTTTGGGATTGAAAACCACAAATAAAAGATTCTTGGAGAGTGCTTTTCTAATTGGAAAAGTTGTACCTGCATGAAAATAAGCTTTTTTTTTCATTTGGTTGGTTAGTTGTTTTGCTTGTTTATAAATGGAAGCTTGTAGATATGGAATTAATCTAATTCATCTATTTAATCTAATTAATTTATAAGGACTCTCCAGTCTTCATAAATCCATCAAATGCAATACCACAAACCATGTTGTTCTTTAGCTTTTAAATTGGATGAACTTATTATTTAACTTAAGTTTGTGATAAAAATATTTTGTTTCGGAATATTTCAAGCTGACATTAAATCACCCATGTTAATGAGAAGAAAATGAGATAACATTGAGGAAAGTACTCTTGTATAGACTCAAAAAAAAAAAAAAAAAAAAAAATAGGGACCAAATTAAACAATTTCCCAGGCATACTACAATAAAGATCTATGTGACAAGGTCTCTATGGAATTATACTGGTTTCGTTACTAATCAATAGACGGTGTTCATATCTGATTGATTTACTAATCTCTTTCTTGTGAATCAGTTTTAATCTTCTGAGATTTAATTTAATTGCATTTATTGTATGATTAATTGCATCAGGGTGCTTGGAGCCTTGGACAGGGTTTTATAATAATTTACATCTAATTAAAACCTAAAAATATTAAACATATTTTAGGAAGTTATAACAAAAGAAAGTAATTCTTGAAATCTAGGGGAAAAGTGGTATCTCAGGTCTTGGATATGCCATATTAAATGCTGATTTTCATTATGTATTCATTTACTTTTAGTGTAAAAATAGTAGAAAATATTGTTGAAAAATTTGCTTTAGAAAGGCTATTGCTTTTTAAGTCTATAAATTGAATTTAGTGTGAGGTTTTCATGATCACTATGTCTGATTAGTCCAGCTTCCATGTGCTCATCATTTCTCCAAGTACTTTGTATTGCCCTTTAGTAGGATGTGTCTGCCAAACGAAAAATAATAATAATTAATAATTATGTTATGTTTCTACCTATACTTCCAAAATGAAATTCACAGCGTAGAACTGCTTATGATACCAAAGAATGAATCTCTTTGAGGATCTTGTGGGAGTAGAAATTACAAACTGGCAACATAGACTATTCTATTGACAAAATCGGGTAACAGTTAAACCAACATAAATGTAATTTATGAAGGGATACATCCTTAGTAAATTGTTCAATATGTGAAAATTACTTGTGAGACTTTAAAATTGCTGCCTTTTTCATTCTACTTTCATATCACAGCTGTGATCTCTTCAGGGATACCAAAAACATTGTCAGTCTCTTTTTCACCTTCATTCTTTATCTGTGAACTTTCTGACAGCCTGATGGGAATGCTTGTGTAATCTTTTCCCACCTGAATCAAATGAACCAACCAGATTTTTCACCTATTTTATAATTTCCAGCCCGGTAAAACTTCATTTTGAATAAATATCAAATCTGCATCATTCCATATAAAATATATCTTAAATATATGTATTTCAATTGTTCTTTTACATATGTGGTACAAAAACCCACAAAAGTGCTTATATACATGGATAGAAATTCTGACAAAAAATGCAACATTTCACATTCTCAGTTGAAGCAAAAATTCTGTATTGCTTGTTTTGAAGAATCTGCTGTTTAATCTTTTGCATATAAGGTATACAATTCATCCTGTGAAAAGATTTTATCATATCTTATCTCAAAATTTCCTCCTATGCACACTCATTCACTCAGTTATTCTTCCTGTTGATTTCTCATAATTTTTGAGTCACATTTCTTAATCTTGTACTCTTCATAAAAAACGCACAAGCGCAGTAAAAGGCTTCAACATTTTCTTAATGTTTCTTTCCTTTAAAAGATCAGCCTTTTCTGGCATGCTACTCCTAATCCTTCTTTGGTATTGATTACAGGCCATACTTGCCATTGCAATCACTTAAAGAATTCTATCCCAGTGTTACAATATATGTGGACATCATGTGTAGCTAGAATAGGAGGATAACAGAAAATTCACTTTGATAACATTTCTCTCTTGTACTGCTAACTAACTAACTAACTAACAAATATATACACATATATAAATGATTCTCTAAAGAAATTATGGATAAATCAACATAGCCATAAGGAAAGAAGTTAGGTTTTTCAGTTCAATAATCTGCTATCTTCCATGAGCTTCATTTGGAAATCAGACTTATAATAACTTCTGTTGTCTCCTAAGGTCTTTTTTTCTTTTTTAAAGTACATTTCCCCCTAAGATCTGCCTTCTTTTTTAATTATTTATTTAGCACAATTATTATAATTTTTAGCCTTTAACTGCACATCCACTGGGGTTTGACCCTTCTCTAGATCATTACATCCACTGTGCTCATATTCAGCCAGATTCTTTTTATATTTGCTCAAAGACGTCTTTCCAATGGTCTCACACCCTAGTAAACTTGTACATCACCTCTAATCTTGATTTTCTAACTTTCTACTTACTTACTTCTACTTAACACTCATGAAATGACAGCCAAAGCCTAAAGCAAAATTCATAGTCTGTTACTTAAGCTTTATAATCCTTTTTCATTGTTCTTGGGCAGTTTTTCTGACATTTGAATAAAAAAATGCCCTCTTATTTTCAATACCCTTCCAGACTCCAGCAGCTCTCAATTATTACTTAATATTTTTATATTAATATTTCTATTTTCAGAAATTGAGTCTGGCTTCATATTTCTTCTAAAAGCAATGATTATTACTACAATACAGAAACTACGTGTTCCAAAAGGAGGTGGGAAATCATTCTATCTAGTTTGCTGATGTTACAAGAAACTATTCTTATGAGCCAGCATATCACATAGGCTAACACTGTAATGAGTTTGACTCTTCATTCTAACTAATTCAGTTTTTATGAAATGGAAATTAAGCCATAAGAATTATGCAGACTCTTTGAGAAGTAAGTTTAATTTTCACCAACTTTTGAATCAAATGTGTCAGTACAGGACCACTGAAACAGTATTTGCTGAAAAATTCTATTTTCTAAGTGTACTCTGTGAAACAGAAGCTCTTCCTCCCTACTGCCATCTCAGAGAAAATGAGCTCCTTGAAGGATTGCTCTATTCTGCTCTACTATACTTCAGATCTTTTATATTAATATAATGCATTTAATCCATTACTTTAAGAAATAATTCTGCTTTCCTTTTCCCTTTAAAGAGTTAATAACCTAGCATAAAGAGCTAAAGTCCTTTATCCACAAAGATAAAGTGCCAGTTGTTCACAATGATTATGTTCTGGATAATAGTCACCAGGCAAAAATATTTTTCACCTTGAGATTTGAGCTATTAACAAACTGTATTATATTACATGTATACCAAACCAAATGAAAACTCATGAAACTCTGGCATAATATTTACCAGAAAAAGAAAGTACAGAATTTAGATAATCTGATATTACGGTGACATTGAATCTATTTTAATAATGTGAAAACATAAGAAAAGAAGCTGAATAAAGACCTACAGTTGGATTAGGGGAAGAAGAAATAAAACTTTATTGAAATAAAAACTGTAATTACTTTTTCTCTGAAATAAAAAGCTATATGGATATTTATTTATGTATTTTTTTCTCGTAATGAGAGTAGAATACCTGCCATTCTGTTTGTGTTAAGCTCTACAAAATATTGTCAGATATTCTGAATGATTATTTTGTCATAAGTAGGTAGTAACCAATGAAGGTAAGCTATATCCTGCACAGACTGCTTTTCAGAATACCATTTAATTTGTAGAAGTTATGACTCAAGTAGGTATTCCACATGTAGTTATGCCACGGTTCAACCAAGGGCAGATCATTGCTAACAAATGTAGAAGACTCTATCTTCTATGATGGAGTGACAGCGCCAGTGGAAGGGCAAATGATGTCATCTACTTGGACTTGTGAAAGGCCATACAGAGAGATTGGACAAGCTTGGAAAGTGGGTCCACATGTACTTAGTGAGATTCAACAAGGCCAAGTGCAAAGTGTTTCACTTGGGTCAGGGTAATCCCAGATATCTCTATAAACTGAGAGAAGAACTCATTGAGGGCATCTCTGCCAAGAGGGTCTTGAGAGTTCTGTTGGAGAAAAAGCTGGACTTAAGCCACTGCAGGCAGTGTGCATCTGCAGTCATTCTATGATTTTATGATTATATGATTTTATGATTCTTGGTCATGTTTGACAAGTAGGCATCTGACCCAGTTGCCAGAGAAAAATCACATTAATTACTGCTGAAAAAATGCAGACTGGTATTTTAAGGAAAAAAAAAATTATGTAATTTGGGAATTTCTCATACTTGTGAATTTTAATACTTTATTGTAATTGGAAAACATTTTTCTTAAAATGGAAAAATCTTGGAAAAAGAATAGCTAAGCATTGGGCCTAAAATATTGTGTGAAGGAATTTTTGCTTTCTCAGTAATTAATATTTAAAATCAATAAAACAGTTAAATTTACCATAATTATTAAAAAAAAAAAAAAAAAAAAAAAAAGAGAGAAAGAGAAAAGAAAGAAGCATATGGCCTTATTTGCTTTAAAATGAATTTAGACATCTTCAATGATCTTGAATTTCAAATAATTTTGGTATCAACAGACAAGAGTATATAGTTTGTTACACTACTATTGTATCAGGAAGATAACCATATTTGTTTTGTTTTATGTGTTGTCTATATATATATATATGTATACAGCAAAAAGACAATAAGTATAATCCTGAATTGCAAAGTGCTGTTACATATTTTAAAATGTGCCCTAAAAATAGTTGTCAATCATTACATGAGTTCCATGCATAAAATAAATAAATAAAGTACAAAAATATTTGAAAGGTATCAGAGTGCCCCCTCTTCTTTTATTCTCTTCCATGCTACTTCATTGATTTTCATGCTCTTAGTTACCAACATGGGGCAATCTATTAATTATATAATAAGCAATCACTAGCACTAGTTCTGCTGCTATAAATAAAAATGCTTTATATGGACTCTTGTATAAAGTGTAGCAATGAAGTTACACTATATATTAAGTACTGTAAATGTTGGCACAAGCATTAGGTTCACTGGCAACCTGAACATAGCGTATAGCTCTGATGTCCAGGTACGTAAATGGAATTCTAATGTTTTGCATTTCATTTGCTAAGTCATCAAAGTTGTTTTCAAACCATCATCAGAATTCTGCATCCTAATGAATAATTCACCTTTTTTTTTCTTTTTTCCTGTTTTTCTTTTTTTTTTCCCTGAGTGATGGATTTCCTGACATTATCAATCTAGCAGAGATACACCATCCTGTACTCCAGCTTCATGAAATGTCAGGCTTAATACTTCAACATAAACATTTACATCAAGATAGGGCTGGAGCAAAGAACGCTTAGAGTATCTATTTTCTTGAAGTGGCAATTTTCCAGGTTCAGTTGACGGGAAGCTTGATATTCAGGCTCCTTAAGCTATTATCATATTACATTCATCAAATGCTCCGAATGTATGTCCTAAGAGGACATACTTCCCCAGAAAACATATAAAGCACATTCAATATGACAATACTTACTGGGAAGACAAACAGAAGGAGAGAATGAGACCAATAGTCATAAGTAGAGAAGGCTACTCATTCACACTATATGGCTGCCACAGTAGCTGGCATATATAACAGAAATATCAGATCATAATTCCAGGATTGTATACATTTTATTTGACATAATTCCTAGTCATCCTCACTGATCCATGGAAAAAGGAGAAAATACATGAAAGTCATTAACTAGAATGACAAAAATGGCAAAAGTAGCCACAGACAGTTTTTCAAGCTCTTAATTCTCTGTCCCACTCTCAAAAGAGATGCAAGATCTGAAAGGCAAGACTAAAATGAATAACTTAATAACTTTATTTGAAATTTAAAAGGATTCAATAGAGATTGAGCTTCATGATATACCATAATTATTCACAATTGTGCTATCTTCCAGATTTTCAGTGTTCCACACAACAACTCCATAAAGGTATATGTTATATCACAGACCTTGTTACTGAGCTCATTGCCACATCCTCCTTTGCTTCACAGGTGTGAATCCCCCTTTTCTCACATACTGTCTGATCAACTGATATTAATGAAGTTAATCATTATTTTGAACTAAAGAAAAAAATCAGAAATACAATTTTTTAGTTATGCTGACTTCAAATATCTTAAATTCACAATATATATATATATTTTTAAATCATATTTGAGATATACAATGTATGTATCTGACCACAGAGGAGTGTCTGGAAGAATTATATTACATGATGTGTGAAGGTCCAAATGATGCTGTGTGATTATCATCGTTACTTCATGTAATTCCCATAACATTATAGGAAGAAAAATAACATAAAACAGTGAATGATTTCAAACAGATTTATATGAAAGAGTAATAAAAAATATTTTGGCAAAGTTATCCACATGTAAGGGAAAGAATCGTAAGGGTTTTATTTATTTATTTATTTGTAGATAGAAATTTACAGAATGTAAAAACAGAAATTAAAAAGAATACAAGCAAAAAAGACAAAACAAGAAATAGGAGAGAAGTCTGTCCCAGTATGGTCTGAGCTACTGAATAAAAACTAAAAGATTTGACATGGACTGAAACTATAAAGAAATAAACTTACTGTAAGGGAAGAGGTATTGCCATAACTGTACAAGATGACGTGGAAGATATCTGGCAAAGCTCTGGATAACATGGATTGAGCAAGATCATTATGA
Source organism: Lagopus leucura (assembly GCF_019238085.1). Classification (NCBI taxonomy): domain Eukaryota; kingdom Metazoa; phylum Chordata; class Aves; order Galliformes; family Phasianidae; genus Lagopus; species Lagopus leucura. Next base: position 19,730,145 of record NW_024962252.1, read on the forward strand.
GAACCCGATAGTTAAACAACAACTGAATCAACATTGAGCATTATCACTATTTTTAACTAATGAACTCCCTGATACGTTGCATAAATCTTAAAACTTGAACATTCAATTCTAAAAAAAGCCCTATTACACAAGTCGCAGCAGAATCTGTACATATCCACTACTTCGTTTTTATTTCATTATCTATATCTTCTTCTACTTTCTTTAGCTTCATTGATCTCAGATGAATCATGATGAAATTCAAGGTAGTCAAGGATCTGAACATGAACATTTTACAGCTAGCATAAGAGCAGCAGAGGGGAATACCATAAAGATTTTCTATCTTCACTGAATAAAAAAAACCTCAAGCTGATTTTAATAGAGCCGGAACTTTGCTCACAGTTCTTAAGGTTTGTCTTACCAGCATCACTCCTGTCACTGAAATCATTGGAGTGTGCCTCTCACTGATACATTACAATGGTAGACTTACTGTACTCTGGAATGTTTTTTCTCTCCTTTCTTACAATAGGTAACCAACCAAAAATATGTATATTTGAATCTTGTAGACATTTTGCTGGGAAAGCTGTCTCAGTTTTTTAAAAAGTTTTTACTACCTATTCTGGAAGTTTCCATTACAAATCAGAAAATGAATGGTTGCTATGATGTTTAAAAAACTTCCAATTGTGTTCTGCAGACACTACTTTTGTTTTAAAAGCAAAATTGTTTTCAAATTCCAAACAGATAAAATTAAAATTAAAATTAATGTTTCTGTTTACTTGGCAGTATATGCAAAAGTCTAGTCAATGGTGTCAGCCTATATCAGTAATAAAGTTTGTCTGTTAGTGTCTGATACAGAAAGCAAGGGAAGCATGAGGCACACTATTTAGCAGGCCTACCACTGAAAGAGTTTTATGTTGTCAGCTGTGAGCTGTCTGAGCTGTAATAAATAGTACAATTAGTAGAAATTAAACATAATGCAGACAAGATTGAAATGGTGTTGAACAGGACACTTTGCAAATGCACAATTTTTTACCCCAAATGATTATAAGCTAAGAAGAAAGAGGAAGAGGTAAGCAGAAGCTTACTGAGAAACTGAAGAAAGTTTTGGTATCTCAATGAGCTGCCTTCCATGAGTAGCCTCTGTAATGCAAAAGTGCCAGTGCTTCTGTGTAAGGTTCACCAATTCCAAATTCCAATTCCCTTAGCACTGTGGCAATATACGTAACAGCAGAATACAATAAAGTACTGTGTATCAGAATAATCAAGGTTATTCACAGATAGCAAGGATATTTATTTACAGCTACAAAGGAGCTTCTAATAAGCGAGTTTCTTCTGCATGCAGAAGTTAGAGGCAGCTTACTTGTATTCCAGGCTAACTCAAGCTCTTTCTCACAGGCTAGTCATCTGTTCAGGCTGTGATCCATATTTCTCCATACAGCCTCTACTTATATATATCTGGATTCCTGCTTTTGATACATTCTGATATTCATAGTTTTTAAGATACTGTTAATTTACTCTTCTGGAGTTCTCATTCCATTATTTAGTCTTACTATGGAACATTTTGTCTCCTTTGTTATCGTTTCTTATAAAGCAGCTGTTTCATACTAATTTTTTTCTCTCTATTTCACTCTCTTCCCCCCCCCCTCAAGATATAGCTCTTTAGCTCTCATAGTCTACACTCCTCTATCACTAGCAGAATCATAGCCATCTTCAGCAATTTCAAGTCACTGTGGCTATTTATGTAAAATGAGAACCTGTTTCTAAATTTTTTATGATTAATCCATGGCAAATACTGTAAAAGGTAGTTGAGTATAAGCCCTTCTTTTAAAATTCAATTCAAAACATAATTTATTGATGAATTTCATTTGGAAAAGAAAGCAAATCTAAAGTATGAATCCTTAGGCAATTATAATGTCTTGCAAACAATGTAAACATTTACAAATATTGCAAACATTTGCTTGATTGTTTTATAACTTAAGCATTGAAATTCCCACTATCTATAAAACTCTAGAGATTATAACTGTATTTCAAATTGATTACTCTGTTATTTTTAGTAGATCTGTATTGCTCATGGATCTTAGCCTTAAAAATCATTTAATTTACATAGGAAAGTCTTAGAAATATTGCAGAAATTTGCAAAATACATAAGATTCAGACTTTATTTCAATTTTAGATGATTTTTAGCTAATTTTGTATCTTTTCAATCACCCTCCTTCCCTTCCCTTCCCCATTACCCTAATTCATAATATACTCCATCCTTCCCTTCCCCATCTCCCTGATTAGAATTTATAATAAACTTGTCAGACCAATATTTGAATCGTTGTTTCTTAATCTCATGCTGGATATGCATATATTAAAAAGAACCTTCTCTCCCTCCTGTAAATCGAAACGAGATGGAGATGTGAATACTGAGTTACATTTTCAGGGTATTAATGGAATTTACAGGGTCAGATTAACATTGAGCTGTCAAGATGGTTAAGAAGAGCAGTTCCCATTAAAGAACCTCCTTAAATTTGATAAGGGCCAAACAGAGTTAAATTAATACGTCATGCTCTTGATCAATATATCTGCTATTATACTTCTAGTACTGCCACCAGTGTATTCATTTTCTTTCTGTTCTTACTAAATTGTCATACATTTTACTAGGTTACTGATTTATCTTCCTGATTATTTTCTACTATTCTTTGTTACCTTCATGCCTGGCTTAAATCTATTGCAGTTGATAACACACAAAGTAGAAAATTTGTTTTGAAAGGAAGAAAGTAAGTGAGATGTTAACAAAAAAGGAAATTAAAACAGAAGATGATGTAACTAAGATAGAAATCTTTTCATGTTTGTTTCTAAAAGGAAGTATCACCACTGGATCCAACATTTCTAGGAAATCTTTGATGCTAGCAGTGATAAACTGCTACACTGATTATCTGAGACACTACTGGCCATATGGTCTATGTGATTTTCACTATTGTCCTCTGTTGCAAAGTGTCCTGTTGCAGTGATTGAATTCCTGGCTAACTTCATGGGTTGATAATCAACAAGACTAAAGGTGAAAAATGTTGGAAGGTCAGATCCTCCTGGGGACACGTTTAGTTTTCCCTCTCCTACAACTGTGGCTGTTAAAGCACTGAGTCAAAGAAGTAACCTTGAAAATACTCTCTGGCCTTTTACACAGAATGCTGTTGATTTATAATTGACAACAAATGTTGGTCTTAAGAAAAAAACAAATTTATGTCCTTCACTCTAAATTTTCACCACAAATAAACACTTGCTGTTTTAATGAGAGTAGTATATGATTTTAAATCTCAATAGATATTAAAATATAAAATATCAAGTTATTTTTAAAAATCTTTATTGATTACAGACTGATAAAAACACTTCCCTCCTATGTATGCATGGCAGAGATGTAGGGCTGAGACAGTAGGCATCTGTTTAGTGGTAAAATATCACGAAAGAAGTACAACTGTCAATAGGGATTTTACTTCTTCATCTGTTTCCAATAGCGGGGCAGTGAGCTCGTTTAAATATCTGGAAAAAAAGTTGGTCTTCTCACTAGGAAAAAACAAACAAAAAGACAATCCTGATTGTCTACATAAGGAAACATATTAATAATGTTTATTGCAGATTGTTCTACATTTTGATAAAAAACATTTAAATGGTGAACATAATTCTGCAATTCTAATTCTACTCTGCACACTTTTTTGTGGTCAGTGTTTCAGAAACATGAATGCTAAAAGCTTTCCACAGCATCTCACTGTTTCTAACTTCTTGAGTGCTTCTTCTTTGAAGATTGTGTTTGATTTCATATACCTTATTTTGATCAGCTTTGTTTTCACATTATGGGCCACTTAGAGATGAAGAAGATACAGTAAAACTAGCTAAGTTTAAATTGTTCTCATAAACATCTGGGGACCTGTAGTTTCTTGTGATCATTTTTTAATGTTATGATTCATGTCAGTAGTGTTACAAATAATATTTTCTTGGGATTCATACAAGATATGTGCAGGTGCTGCAACATGATGATTGATAAAGTGCTTAACTATTAAAGTTAGTTATTAACTGTTAAAGCTTCTTTATCTAAATGTAGTATCATGTAAGGTTCCTTGGAGGTCTTTACTGCATTCAGTGTTAGGATTTTCAGTAAGCATATAGATAATGGAATAGAGAGTTAACATTAAATTAGCAAATAACACAGAGGGACAGAACATTTGTGGCAAATCAGGATTCAAATGTTAGATTATTTTGAAAAATTGGGAAATAATCTGATAAATGTGAACTATAATTCAATAGGGAGCAAAAGGACTCTTACACTTAAGAATAGTCTTCTGCATAAATGCAGTTTGAGGACAAAGACTAGCTTAATATAAACAAATATGGGGAGAATAAACAAGTTGCACATGCATCATACTACTAATCTGAAGCTGAAAATGGCAGATGATGTATTGACCAATAATTCTGAAAATCCTGTCTATGTGGAATGCAGAGAGAATCTTCTTCTTTACCTAACATTGCTCAGGTCTGTGCTGGGGAGCTACATTCAGACTCAGCCACGGTACTTCCTGAAATATCTCAAATCACAGTACTAAAGTGATAGCAATGTAAATTACTAACTTAGAAGTCAGAAAACAATGTGCGTAAGGACAGATCTAGAAAGAGATTCATTTTTCATTTAGGTTCTAAAACGTTAAGTATTGAAATGCTCTCCAAATTCATCAAAGGCTGATGCTAAAGGGAAAGGAATTATCTCTGCTTTATGTCCATATTCAGGAAAAGTGGATTTTAATCAGTACGTGAGAGATGCAGTTAACAGAATAATAATAATAATAAATAATAATCTGATTATTATAAAAATGGAACAGTTAATGTAAGGAGTCTGTTGATGCCCTTAAAATTGAACATCTATTATGAGAATCATAGCCAGAGCTGATGCTACTTTAAAACTAGAAAGCTGCCTAGATTTCTTTGTTATTTTATATATGGGTATACAGACACTTAACTGAAAGTACAGAAGATTCCTTAGAAGTATGTAGGATGCTCAAGAAAACAAACAAAAAAGCCACACAAACACAAAACAACTTACCAACTCTACTGGCATACATGTTATTGCTCACATTTCACTACAAGATTCTTGCAGTTCTAGTATGTTAACTTTCAGTCTTAGTTACCTGTTTGAATCTGGTTTGAAACCTAAGTATGCTTATATTTATGTAGTATGTAATGTGATTATGAAAGAATTTTAAAATATTGAAGCTACAAATCCAATTTGAAGACACAAGTGTGCCATGACTGTTGGCAAGAGGAGAAACAGTCACTTGATTTTTGGTAAGAATTTCATATTTTTATGCTCCCATGCTTTCTAGAACATTGTATTCTGTCTAGATTTCACTGATTCTTTATTTTTCCATAGGAAAGTGCTAAACAACCATGTCTCCCTTTTGCCTTTGAGTATTTGGCCCAATCTGAAAACACATATAAATCTTTCTTATACAAAAGTTATAGCAGCATAAGCAGAAAATAGGGCCTATGCAACAATAACATTCAGATGTTTTTCAAATGCTTCAGCACCAAGGTAGAGTTTATTTCAGATATAAAATAGATAGAACAGGTGCTATCAAACAGTTTTATTTTCTTTATGACATAAAGCCTCCATTCCATGAATGAAAACCTAGGTCTTTTCAAACACTAAACTTGTTGAAATATGAGTTGAAGAGGTTTAGGATGGTATCCTTATGGTTTAAAAGAGACAACACTATACAGAAAAGTACAGAGCAAACTAGTCAAATGATTACTTTTTGAGGTAAACAAAAATGGGAGAATTCTATGCTTTGAATTAGATGATAGAAAGGTTAATCTCCCATTTTGCACTTTTTCTTATGATGAGTACGTTAATGAATATTAAAAAAAAAAACACCCTACAAAATAACGTTAACTTAAAAGCAAAACTGTGTGATCCCAAATGCTGTCATTTGAAGTGGTTAGAGTAAGAATTGTTTAGTTATTTATTTTGCTACACCTTTGGAGATATATATGTAACTAAAAAATTAATTTGTTAATTCATTTTCTTATTCTTATTCTTGAAAGAAAGATGTTATTTTTTTTTCTAAGTCTAACACAGCATGGTTCTTTACTGGATGTAAATTGTCTGCCATTTCACGTGAAGTGAACCATTTAAAACGTGGGTCTCTTTGTAAGAGACATCTAGAAATAAAGAAATGTTGTTCAGTTGGAAGGGACCTACAAGGATCATCAGTTACAACTGCCTAAATATAAATGTCTATATTTCAAACTGTAGAAAACCTAGTGAAAAGCCTCTTTTTAGTTTTGGTCAGTGTTCTAGTTGAAAATTTGCTTGACATTTAAGTAGTAATAATAGTAGAAGAAAAAAAATAAATATACTTTCATATAACTCCACATAATGTAATTGCACATTACATTTGTTAAACTAAGTGAAATTTTGTGAAATCTAACACAAAAAAAAGTATCAGTTGATCAATTCTAATTATTTATTTCAAGAAAACAAAGCAAACATTACATCCAAAATTAGTCACTTCAGGGAGCAAAGGAAGAACAGATTTTCACAATGGGTAAAATCTATAATGGTGTGTTTGATTAACAGCTATAGGGTAGGAATCGAATCTTTAAAAAGACATCGCAGAAGAAATTTGTTTCATTTGTCTTGGTATTTCTAATCAAACAATTGAAATAGACAAGCAGTGCAAGGCAGGCAAGATAATGAAACTGAAAACAGGCGCTCATATTCATCCTATCTAATTTTGAGTTCATGAATAATATACAAAGTTGAGAATTTATATGCCTAGGGATCTGTACAAAGTCGATGGAGCGAAACAGACTCCTCTGGATGGTGCTTGTGTTCATTCTGAATCTTAAAATACTTCATGAAAGTGCTCTCTCATGCAAGTTATTGTGAATAAATTTTGAAAAGACGAAACTGGGCCAACAAATATTATCTTAGTATAATGAAAATAAACAAGTCTGGTGGAGGAGTGCACACAAATCAGTGAGGCCAATAAAAAGACTTAAAACAATGGTATTCAGTTCATCTTTCTCAACACATATGAACAAAAAGGGAGGGATGGGCTTCTATGATTGCCTGAACATGGCCTTCAGTTGTGCAGATGTATTAGATCTAATCATACAGAGACTGAGGAACATGGCCCTATTCATCTAAGACAATTAATTTGTATGTAATTACTCCAAGTATTCAAAGCCTTTTGAAGTTTTTCTGGAATTTCTTCAAAGTGTTTATGGTGTTTCACACCTTAATTTTAGAAGTCTGAAAATGTGTGAAGAATACTCTTCTTTATTGTGGGGAAAAGTACTTTCTATACTTTAAACTATAAAGCTTATTCAGTAATTTATATCCTTCCCAAAGAATAAAAACCCAGAAACCTCTTTCCTTCTCTCTTTCTTTAAGTGTATTCTCTGTAGAAACATATTTAAAATGATACAAAGTGGAAATATCTTTAATTCTTTTGCTGGAACAATACAAGTATAATGCAGTGAATTCATAATGCTTCACAGCACTTGTGAATATATATTACTGCAGAAGCATATAATAGATTATTTTATAAATTTACATATTGTTTTATCAGTTTAAAAACTGTGAAAAACAGATAATCTGATCCCAGTTAAATCAAATGATATTTTGTGGTGAAAACAGTTTCTTCAAGCAAAAGAAAGTAATTTTAATGTTTAGTCTATGAATATTTATCAAAGCCTAGCATTTTGATTAATTTTACCTTTCAGAGTCCTCTTTCTTCTGAATTTACCTAGTGTAGCAGGATTTCAGGCACTGGCTTGCAAAATGTTCTCAGATTTGTTTTATTTGTAAGCCGTTGACACAGATAATATTTTTCAGTGAATTTAAATATTTAGATTCCTATTTGCAGTGATTTCACCTTTTTTAATGCATTCTATTTCCAGTGCAATGGCACACTGATGCATTTTAAACATTTCCCACGAACATCAAGAACTTGACCAATGATTTTGTATTTGAGTGCAAACTTGTAAGTCTCCAAAGCCAGGAACACGTAGTAAGATATGAATGTATGAAGAAAAAAAAAAATTGACTTTCTGAGAGGATAAAAATAGCTAGGTACTTCTGCATTAAAAAAAAGAAAAATCGTATATTAAATACTCTAATTTCACAATTGAAATAATCAATATTTTAGATTTTTTTTGATAGCTGAAGAGAAAACATTTATTCTGAGTTTTGGTATACACATAAAGAAGATGTACACCATGTCAGTTTTTGTGGATTTTTTGTTTGTTTGTTTGTTTTTGTCTTAATAGTACTGTGCGTATAAATAAAACACACAAACATAAAAGGCTAAAGTTTCTTCAGTGGTGCTAATGTTGATAAAATTATCTCTGTTCCTTAGATGAGCACAACTGTCAGTGAAGTCAATAAGAATCCTGCTGCATGTAGGAAGGGGTGGCATTTGGCCCTCAGCGTCTGTAAGAGAAGTATTGTCTGACAGTGGTGCACGACAAGCTTGGAAATGACACATTTCAAGCACAGTCACTCCTGCCACCAGCAGCTATTTTTATAAAGCCAGAATAAGCAGAGTAGCCTATAGGCCAAATGCTTCTATGAAGTATAAAAATTCAGTTATTTCTTGAAGCTGAATATGACATCCAATTTACTGTACCAGTAACAAAACCAACTGGTCTTAATGCAGAAATATGGGCACTGGGGCAAGCAGGAAGTAATACTGTTAAAAACTATGCCTTATTTCTTGCTAGTTGCAAGTAGACTCACAGCTGTACCAAACAAAGCAAAACAAACAACAAAAAAAAACAAACAGAGGAAATACAATATATACACATAAACAATGTCAGAGAATCAGAACTGAAGCATGTTTGGACTGTGCGATTCACATAATTTTTTCTGGTAGTGGAACAGTGGAACCACATGGGAAGTGTGAAATGGAATTTTGAGTCCTCTAGACAGTTTTATTACCTTGTAATTCAAGTGTACATAAGCTTAATTTACTACAGATTAACTTCATAGATGGATAAAGTTTTTCGTTGCTAAATGCAGACAAAATTTCAATCATATTGAAATCCACTGCATTTATACTCAGATTCCTTTTTATCTTTATTTATTTATTTATTTATTTAGCTATTTATTTGTGTGAAAAGACAACATAGCAATTTTGTGAAAATAATTCCATCTCTGGAATTTAAGTAGACATAAAGTAGCCCAAAATATCAAATACTGTTGAGCATAAGCACATCTGTATTCCCTATATCACTTGCACTGCATTTTATAACTAAGTAAAATGAATTATTGTACAGACAAATAGCACTGTAAATTTAGATGGTAATGAAAATCTATCTTTGGCTTCTAGAACTCACACCTGAATCACATATCATCATAGAATGGCATAGGTTGGAAGGGGCACTAAAGATCGTCTATTTCCAACTCCCTGCCATAGGCAGGGTTGCCACACACTATGTGAGGCTGCCTAGGTCTCCAACCTAGTCCTGAATGCCTCTAGAGATGGGGTATCCAGAGCCTCTCTGGGCAACCAGTTCTTCCCACCATCTGAGTAAAAATTTTCTTCATAACATGTAATCCAAATATCCCCTCTTTCAGTTCAAAGCTATTACCCCTGATCCTGTCATTGTCAGATCATGAACAAAGTCAATCTCCTTCCTGCTCATAAGATCCTCTGAAGCATTGGAAGGCCACAATAAGGTCTTTCTTTTCTAATCTCTCAGATAAATAAACCCAACTCCCTCAACCTTTCTTCATATGAGAGGTGCTGTAGCAATCTGATAATCTTTATGGCCTTCCTCTGGACTCCAACAACTCCAACACTCCAACAACTTCACATCCCTCCTGAGGGTCCAAGATTTGGAAGTAGTACTCTATATGAGACCTTACAAGTGGAGAGTAGAGGGAGACAATCAACTCTCTCTTTGTTAGTCACCCATTTTTGCTGTTGCCCAGGATACATTTGGCCTTCTGAGCTGCAAGAGTACACTGCCTGCTTGTATCCAGTTTTTCATCCATCAGGATCCCCAAGTACTTCTCTGTAGGACTGCTATCAATGAGTTCTCCCAGTCTGTACTCATATCTGGAATTGCCATTCCTCCTCCACAGGAGGGCAAGAACACCACTAAATTAAGATTCAGAAGTGAGCTTTTTAAAATGAGTAGTGTTATTTGTAAACTCTAGATGTGTAAAATCTTCCTCAGAAGTCAGCTCTCTTGAAAGTATAAGAAAGATAAAAACCACCACAGGCAGTATTGGAATTGAGTTTCTCTGGGCAGACATTTATTATTACACAGTGAAGATTCTTTTTTACAGAGGAAGTCCTTGAAGTACTTACTAATCATAGAATCATAGAATGGTTTGAGCTTTAAGGGACCCCAAAGATCATTGAGTTCCAACATCCTTGCCTTAGGCAGGGCCACCAACCTGCATATCTATTACTAGACCAAGCTGTCCAGGGCCCCGTGCAAGCGGGTCTTGAATACCTTCAGGGGTAGAGCACCCACAGACTTTCTGGGCAGCTGGTTCCAGCACCTCATCACTCTCTCTGAGAAGAACTTCCCCCTGACAACCAATCTAAACCTTCCCTCCTCAAGCTGAAAACCATTCCTTCTTGTCCTTTCACTGATTACCCTTGTAATGAGGTCTCCTTGCAGCCTTCTCCAGGCCCAGCTAAGATTGACAATAAAACTTTCCAAAACTTGAAAATGGTACTTGTATTTTTCAAATTGCATTTATACATTTTCAAGCAATCTCTTATTTTCTTGTGAATTCTGAAATTTTCAACTTTTTGTCCATTCAGAACTATTGTAGGTACTCACACAAAGTACCAGAATTTGGACATAGTTAACATTCATTACCAATCCATTGGAAATGAAGTAGGTCCAAATAAAGGCCAATAAACCAACCAACTGAACAATAACAAAATACTTAAAACAAAGAAAGTGTTTTCAGGAAATGATTTCAGTAGCAAAATAATTTCCTGTATTAATTATAAATTTGAGTCTTTGGCTTTCTTTTTTAATAAAAATTGAAGACTTCTGGAAACTGTTATTGCTTTAGCTCTTTCCTAACATACTATAATGTGTGCTCCTTAATAAAAGCGATCTGGAATAATATTATACTAAGCAAATTTAATAAAGCTTTAGGGTGCATTTGAAAACCCTTCCTCCAGTCTAACAATCAATGTAAGCAGTTTCCATAAAATGCTAAAAATACAAACCTGGATTCAGTCTAGATTTAAACAGCTGTAGCTGAGGACTCTCTTACTTCAAAAGCTATAATTTACCTACTAAATGATCTTTTTTTATTTTTTCTTTACAATATGACTGCTCAAAATGTATATCTTAATTTCACTGGCACAGGCCCCACGAATTCATAAAAACATAAATGTTTTAAAGTAAGTAACTATATTTTTAAATATCTTTAATTTCCTTGTCCTTTTACATCTTATCTATATAAGAGGCATAATAATATCTGCCACATCTGATGAAAATATTTTTGTAATGAATGTCTTTCAAGATAAGCAGGTAAGGATTGTAATTAAAAAAAAAAAAAAAAAAAAAAAAAAAAGTAAAATGTATAATTTCACACAGTGTAATATTTGAAAGATGTATAACACATAAATAGGGATTTCATGATGAACAGCACAGAAAAAAATAAATATTTTCTATCCTGTTCTTGAACACAGATATCCAGATTTTTAAGTCAATGGAGCTACTAAGTATGAAGAAATGAGTACCTGAACAGTGTTGATGAAGACAGACTTAAATGAGGAAAGGATAAGAAACCAAAATGTTACTAGACGAACTCGTGAATGACAAAGAGTAAGCATAAATAAGAATGAAATTGGTAAGGTACAGAGGGCTAGACAAAAATCTGATGCATCCTAACTTTCAAATGTTTAAATAGCAGTCTTCTGGTCCTTGTCTCAATCTGTCTTGCTGTAGAGTGAGTGGCTTGGTGGACACCTGGCAGCCAGTCAAGGCTAACACAGTATTCTTCATCTACATGCTATGAGAATGTAAGCAGTTGATGTTTAAAATGTCTGAACCATCCTGAAGATTTTTGTATACATGATTACTGGGTAAAGAACTCGTTAAGAAATTCTTATTTGTCCCTATGACAGATTTCAACATTAGAATATAATGTCAGAACCGTAGAGACTTAAAAATAGATCTCTACAACTGTTCTACTTGCAAAAGTTTTCCTTTATTTTACATGTAGAGAAGTTTGCCCTTTTAGGGTGCAGTGTCTCTTTCCTGTTTCAGATGTCTCCTTAGATGAGACAAAACATACAAAAAAGACATTTCCTAGCTAAATACAGAAAGAAATGAGGTGAAATGGGACAGCAAGTCAAACATCTCTAAAATTTAACTGAATAAATTTTAGCCAGTTATCTGGGCTTATCCATTTTAGGTCATAGTTTCAAGCATAGCATTGGTGATCTCTGACACTGTGAGCACAAACAGGGGAAAAGGAAGAAGCATTAAAACCATAAGAACAAATAGCAGACAGGTGTTTTGTGCTATTATGTGAGGTAGCTTCAGAGTCTTAGTGGATAGTAGTTGTGTGAGTCTGGCTTACCTTCAAGCAAACTGCTTCCTTGGATACACAGTCACAGTTGGAGTACAATTACTATAGAATCATAAAATCACAGAATGGCTTGTGTTGGAAGGGACTTTAAAGATCATCAAGTCCCAGACCCCCTGGTCCATGATCAAATTATCAAAGATTCAGTTTGTTATCGAATTTGTACAAGTACAAACTTGTGGAAGATCTTTATGGTAAGGGTGATGGAGCACTGGAAGAAGTTGTGGAGTCTCCCTCTGTGCAGATATTCAAGACCTGTCTGGATGTCTACCTGTGTGACCTATTGTAGGGTACCTGCTTTAGCAGGGGGGTTGGACTCAGTGACCTCTTGAGCTCTCTTCCAACCCCTGTGATTCTATAATTACGTATAGGAATAGTTGCAGCTTTCTGAGATTCTTTCTGTCTCTGTGGAGATAATTTCAGTATTACAAATGACAAAAATAAACAATGAAAAGCTCATCTCAACGGATTTGTTTGCACATGAATTTAATAATTTAGTAAAGTTGTGGGTTTTACTTGATTGAAAGACTAATGGCTTAGAAAATATTGTTATACTGTAGTACTCGACAATTTTGTAGATTTTTTGGTCCTTTTTTAAAAATAAAGGATATGCATGACAACATATTTGATGCCATTTCATAGTCTTTTTCTCAAAGTGAAAAAACAAAGATCTTTATGAGAAACATTCCCTTCTTTACTAGTTTTATTTCCAGAAGAGAATAAGTGGAGAACCCTGTGGTAGAGGTTGTGCTGATATGCTTTGAAAGCAGTTAAGTTTTGTATGTATATTTGTCAGTGCTAGCTTTAGAAGTTTCAATTTCTCAGACATGAAATCTCAACAAAGCTCTGATATATGAAGAAACAGATTTCATATCTGCAAGCGTAATAATGCAAGATATGTAATAGAAAAAAAAGACTATTACCAGGTCAAACATGTCTCTAAGTAATTCAAGATTAACAGCAAAACTTGATAAAAAGCAAGTTTGCGTAACACTGTTAGATTTTAAAATATAAAATACTTTATATGTATATTTAAACAATTATTAAGCTGTCAAATGAGGTTAAAAGCTATTTATTAGACATAAAGCGGTCTTATTTCCACAAAGTATGCCTAAGTGTCATGATCAAACTGCATTGCAACCTCTCGCAATGGTAAGCATTATGTACTTACTTTGGTGGAGGCAACCACTGGGTGGCTTGAAACAGATGCAGTATCCCATGCTACCACCCGAAGCAGCATATTAGGTCTCAAGAAACAAGTCGTATGGCGATATGGGACTCCAGAAAGAATTGAGTTAGATAATGGGACTCATTTCAAAAATTCTATTGTAAATACTTAGGCCAAAGATCATGGGCATCGAGTGGATTTATCATATCCCCTATCATGAATCAGCTTCTAGTAAAACTGAAAGATACAAAGGATTGTTAAAAACTACATTGAAAGCAATGGGTGGTGGAACATTTAAGAACTGGGAGAAGCATTTGGCAGAAGCCACCTGGTTGGTCAATACTAGAGGATTGATCAATTGTGATGGCCCTGCTAGCCCTCTACATACTGTAGAGGGAGATAAGGTCCCTGTAGTACAAGTAAAGAACATTTTGGGAAAAGCGGTTTGGGTCTTTCCAGCTTCTGGGAAGGGCAAACCTCTTCATGGAACCGTTTTTGCCCAGGGACCTGGGTCCAATTGGTGGGTGATGCAGAGAAATGGGGATGTTCAATGTGTATCACAAGGGAATTTGATGTTGGGGGAGTGCAGACAGTAATTCCATGTATATGTATATGCATATGTATGTGTGTGTGAGTGTGTTTATTGTTTGTATAGATTAAGCATGATGTAGTGATGTGGAATAAGGGGTGGAATGTCATGGTTTTATGACTTTTCGTTATCGGTATTCCGTACCATAACATCATGCAGTACACTGGGAGTTAAAAAGTTAATGTTCAAAATGTGTAAAAGCACAGATATTCTGAGAACAAGCTTTGGCTGATCTCAGTAAAGAAAAACAAAATGAGTACAAAGTTTAATCTCAGTGGGAAATTTCCAGTGTGATAATGACAGTCAGAGACAGTGTTCTATATAAATGTTAACCTTTGTACAGAAAAAGACTTTTGCATCATTAGTCCTGGAGGGTTTGGTCCTTCTGAGACTGTGTTGCTTTGAAATTCGTAGAAATAGTGCTGAATATATATATATAATTTGACTTTTTTTTTTTTTTTTTTTTCCCCCCAAAGGAAGTGTTTATGGATAAAATCAAATGTTTTGATCAGGGTATTCCATCCCTTTTTGGAGAGATTGGAGTAGCATCTCCAGGTCGTCCAGGAAATACTCTCTGAACCTCTGCTCTGCTGAATTCAACTGGGCTGTGATCCCCTATGACTTTTCAGAACATGTCTGGACCATCATTATTTATTGTCTTCAAACTGTATCTTGTATGGAAACTGTATCTTGGCTATCTTAAGTCTGTATATAAATGATGGACCTATCAATCCCTTCTGCATCTGCAGCATTTTTTTTTTTTTTTTTATCAGCTATTTACATCTTCTATACCTATACCCAGTTAGATCAGTTCTGCAGGAACAACTCAATTCTCCATCCAAATTCTTCAACAAACACTTCAACATCTGTATTGTGCCTATATTAGTAAATCTGGCATGCCTGGGTGTGAGGTCATTGTCTTTAAAATGGCAAAAACTTTCACATTTATTATTTCCATTGGTGTCTTAGATCTAAGAATGTGTAAAGAGAACATGGAAGAATAAACACAACTCTGACATTTTCATGTTTTTGAGATAGGTCAGTCTGGAACAGTAAGTGCAGCCCCACTTAGTTTTAGAAGAAATGAAACCAAAATTGTTCTGGAACAACCTGAAATAACCTTTTTCTGTACTTAGGTGTTGCCCATAATTTACATTGTGGTAGAACTTGAAAATGCAAGTGCTAAGTTCTGTACCCTCACAAAAAGCAACAATTAGCATATTTTAAGAGTGTTGAAGAAGATCTACAAATATCTATGTCTTAATAAACAGATATGATGCGTAGTGATAGTGGAAACCCATACTGTTAATGTGAGTTGTAGGAGAAAAAAAAAAAAAAAAAGAAACAAAAATGTTTTATTTTTGTTTTAATACATTTTAAAATAAAATTGCAATGACCCGTACCCTCACTTAATTCTTGTTAATGGATTTTTTTGAGATGCCAGGGCCTACATCTCCAAGATGTACTCATATGAGGTACAAATATTATTTACCAGCATATACAGGAAAGTTCTTATTTCATTTTTTAGAATGCTATATAACACTGCTTGCAAAATGCCTTTTTCACTTTATGGGAAAGTAAATTTGCTATGATTTTCTAACTCTTACAACTCTTACTACTCTTCCTCCACAGATAAAACACATACATTTAATTAGAGAATGGCCTGAAGTAAATGCACTTAAAATCCAATGTCATATTTGAAGTTAATACCCTGGTATTTTGCAATTAATATTTTGCTATTAATTTTCGAAATCCATTCTTTTTAGTAATCTCCCTTTTTAGTCCTCTCATATTCTTATGTGTTCTCCACTTGCAAGGGTAAATGGTACTTTTTTTTTTTTTTTCTTCAAAATATTCAATTTATTATTATTATTTTTTAGTGGCTACTAAGAACTGCCTTAGATGTTTCTGAAGATCTTATTACAGCACATTAAAAATAATTATACAATATCATCCTGGGGCTCTAATTGTGTTTGATTCATTAAAAAAAAATCCTTCATTTTGATACTTCTCTCAGATCATGCAAACACACGCAAGACTCACCTTATCCACTTGCAGCTGAGGGACAGGCATGAACTGTTTCATCCATGTTTCCTTATTCACGTAGTTCTGCTGCCACAAGCCAATGTGTTATTTGACTTGTTGCTTTTTGCTAGCTGATGAACCAAGAGTTTATGTCCTGTACTGATAGAATAGGATACAAAGTGATGTTGAATTTAAGCTTGTGTGTAGCTTACACTGAAGGAGAATGAGAGTGGTGAGAGAAAAAGTATGTTAAAACTCACTTCTGATGCATATATAAAAATCACAGATTTTTTTTTTTTTTTTGCAAAATAACTTTTAATTTCCTTATTTTCTCACTTGCTCACTATCTTCATTTCCAATAAGAAAACAGATCTCTAATAACAACAACAAACATGATCTCAATGCTTGCCTCTTTCCCTGGCATTATTTCCCTTCCAAATCATTATTCATCACCCCAACCTATCCTCTGCCTCCTCCTAGCATATTCCCAACAACAACTCTTCCTGTTGCCTGCTTAGTTTTTCAATGCTGCTATTAGTAAGTACAGAATGAGAAAAACATTTGATATTTTGTTTTTTGTGAAAAGGTAAGAAAGAAAGGTGTTTATGCATTTGTGTTTTGTTTGCTTTAAGCTCTCAGAGGTCTTGTGTACAAACCATGCTTGCCACTGGCAAAGCATGGAGTTCTGGGAGAGATTTTCATGTCAGAGTTTGTGTGCCATTTGCCTATAACTAATTTCTTCTTCAGCAGAAATGCCAAGAAACCTAAAACGAGATACTTGTCGAAGAAATATTTCATAAAAAAGAAATAGGAAAAAAAAAGATGGTTTTGAAAGTGTGTATTCAGCAGTCCTTCTCAGTGATAGACTTTGATGAACAGGCAAAAAAGAGAATGAGGTATGCATGGTGTATGATGCAGTCTCCAGATAGCCTCAAGGGAAAAAAAAGTTATGCCTGCCCTCATGTTTCTAGACACATGTATGCATATGTTTCAATTGAAAAAATTTGTAACTCTGTGTTTTAGTTTTGTTACTTTTATCTTTTTTTTTTTTTTAATTCCTCCTCTCATCTTTCTCTTTTACATTTAGATTTAGATTTAATCGTAAATAGAATCTTTCTTAGATGCTAGATACTGCTCTGTAGGAATATAGAAGGGAAAAAAAATGTTAATTATTTATTTCAGGAGTTTCACGGAGAAGTGGAAATTCTATACCTGGTATACATACTAAGAAGGAATCAGTTTCCTGAAAAACATTCCTTTCTTTCTATCCTCATTCTCCTTTCCTTAGGTAAAAAAGAATGGCAGGATGAGATATTTGATGTCAGGAATTGCAAATTAATGTACAATGATATTAGTGTATAGTATATGTATCATATTCCTTACAATAAGGAAAATATATTTGAGGAGATTAATAGTGGTTAAAATTATTATCTATACAACATAAGTATATTTTCCACTTTGTCTATCACAACCATGATAGTTATGGGTACGGACAAACATAATTTACTTACTAGTACATTCCTATATTTGAAACTTTAAAACTTGAATGTTTTGAATTGAGGGTATCTGCTAAACCTATATGTTTGTTTCTACAGTGAATGTAATCTACAGTGCAATAAACTTTTGAACTATGTATACTCTTATCCAGTTGTATTAATCTCCACACTGAGAAGTTGAGAATACTCTCCAGCCATCAATTCACCTCTTAATGAGGCATGGAAAAGCAACCTGTGTACTACTATCAGAGTGAGAATGAATGTATTTTATCATCAACTTCCGTTTATACAGCCACATAGATATTTTGACGTACAAAGAAGTTATGCAAACCTCAAAAGAAGTCTTCTAACAAAGCTTGCAAAGAACAGCAAAGCAGTTTTAAAAAGAAGATGAAAATATTTAATGTTCTGCTTCCTTTATAAAAAAAATCAAAAACTTTCTAAAAAGTTCTTAAATTAACCTCCTCTAAAACTCTACACTTTTTGATAGGGTTTAAATTAAATTTTGGTATAAATTAAACACTGCACTTCTCTTTGTTGTTCTTTTAGCTTATCAATGACAGTGACAAATAAAGAGCTCAAAAAGCTTTCTGGACCTTGATTTTGATATTGACTAATGTGGTCACTCACACAGTCTCTCTAATAATGAACATATCTCTTGAAAATGAAAAAGTGCAGTCATTATGCAGTAGTTTCCATTATCTGATAAGGCAAATCTCAACTTTCTTGATATAAATAATTTTTAGGCAGGAGAAAAGTCTCACGTATGAATTACTACATTTTCTGGGACTTCATTTTCAACAATCATTTAATATATATATATAAAAAAAAGTTTTGTAAATTACTTTCCGTATTTAGAATCACATAATCCTTTTTTCTTCCCCATTATGTATTTTTACTTCATTTCATTAAGATCTGGCATTTATTGTCTTCCTAGTATAAGCATGTGATTCCATAATACAGTATTTCCTAGAGACAGTCCATAGGGTTTGTACTGAATCTACCTCAGGTCTGAAGTCCACCAGACTTGCTTTGTCTGATTTTGTTTTCTTTGATTGCAGTTTTGGTCTACTTAATTTAGCTCTGGCAGCAATTTCTTCAAATGACCTGTTCATTTTTTTGGCTAATTTATTTCTCAATTGTTATCTTTGTATGATTCAACCACATGTACAGCAAACATACAAGAGTATGTCAAGTAGATCCTAGAGTAGATCTTAGATCAATAGATCTTAGATAAGGAAGACATTACCAATATGAACATCATATTCCAGATGCTGCCAACTCACAGTAATATGCATGATGAAAGCAATAAACTCTGGAATATAGATGAGAAGGGGAAGGGTGAAATTAATATAATGAAAAGGGATGAAAACTAAGAACTGTGTGTCTAACAGTTTAATATAGATTATTATCCTTGGCTACATCAAATTGTAACCAGCAGGTTGAGGGATACGACTGCCCCCTCTCTTCCCTCATGAAGTTCCACTTGCAGTACTGCATCCAGGTTAGGCCCCCGGTAAAAGAAGGATATGACACTGTTGGAGCAGGTCCAGAGGAGACCATGAGGATGGTCAGCAGACTGGAGCACTTCTGCTATGACAAAAGTCCAATGGAGATGGGCTTGGTTAGACTGGAGAAGAAGCTTTAGAGAGACCTCATTGCAGCCTTCCATTACCTGAGGAAGACTAGAGGAAAGCTGGAGATTCCTCTCCAGGTTTCCTGATTTTTATAAAGAAAGTAATAATGGCTTTATTATTTATTTATTTGGGAGACCTCATTGCTCTCTATAACTTCCTGAAGGGAGGTTGTAGTGAGCTGGGGGTTGGCCTCTTCTCTCATGTCATTAGTGATAGGACCAGGGGGAATGGTTTCAAGCTACGGCAGGGGAGATTCAGGCTGGACATGAGGAAGTATTACTTTTCAGAAAGGGTGGTCAGGCACTGGAATGGACTGCCCAGGGAGGTGGTGGAATCACCGACCCTGGGGGTGTTCAAGGAAAGACTGGATGTTGTGTTGAGGGACATGGTTTAGTAGGAGCTATTGGGAATAGGTGAACGGTTGGACTGGGTGATCTTTTAGGTCTTTTCCAACCTTAGTGATTCTATGATTCTATGATTCTATGATTCTTTAAACTAAAAGAGAGTAGATTTTTATTGGAGGCTGACAAAGCACTCAGACGATTTGGCCAGAGAAGCTATGGATGCTCAGAGACAGTTTACTGGAAAAAATACAAATCTTAAATAATACAAAGTGTGCTTCTGATTGGATGCAGGCGTGAGTCACATGTAATGCCTCCATAATCGATTGGTTAGTATGTGGATGGCATGAGGTAATCAAGCACCTAAGTTTCTACTCTGATTCGTTGGCAATAAGCAACTTCTTACCTCACCCTAAATTGTAACTTTTTGTTCTTTTGCTAATGCTGCTTTTTTTCTGCTTATGCATCTGCCTATTCTTGCTGACTCTGTCAAGGACTGTAACTGACCATTGTCAGTGTAACACACCACAGAACATAGGCCTTAGCCTAGGCTCATGTAGTCATGTCCTCCACTAACCAAGTATGTCTCTATACCTGCCCACCTTAAACTTTCTGAAAACTGGAGTGACACATGATTTTTTCCAGACCTTGAGCACCTACCTCATTCTCCTTGACTTTTCAGTGATAAAGAATGGCTTGACAATCACTTCTGATGGCTCCCTCAGAACTCGTGGATACATCCTATCAGGCCCCATGGATTTGTCTATGTAGAATTTGCCCAGACTATCTCTGACCAGGTCCTCCTTGTCCAAAGAGAAGTCTTCCTTTCTCCATACTCCCTCTTACTTCCCACGTCTGGGGTTTCTAAAGGCCAGTCTTTGCAGTAAAACTGAAGAAAAGAGGGTGCTCAGTACCTCTGTCTTCTCAGTGTCCTCCATTATAAGGGCACCTACCTCATTCAGCAGCAGACAGACATTTTCCCCTGGTTTTCCTTTTGCTAGTGATCACTTAAAGAAGCCCTTTTTGTTGTCCTTGACATCTCTTGCCAGATTTAATTCTAAGTGGGTCTCAGCCTTTCTTGGTATATCCCTTCGTGCTGTGTCCAGGCCCTTTTTCCACTGTAGGTCATCTTCTGTCTGAGTCACTGTTGTAAGAAATCTGGTGTTTACTGCAGAGTGACTGAATATTGTTACTCCAAACTGTTGAAATAAAGTTTATTTAAGGATTGTTGAATATATCCAATCACTTGATAGATAAAAGAAGGATATGAAGACAAACAAAATGGAAAGCTATAAAGAGAGAAAGATATTCATTAAGAATAATGAATAGAAATTCTTCAATAAGCTATAATGTGTAGACAGATCTCTGAAATCTTTGAGCCTCAGATGAGTCTGAGATCCAAATTATCAGATTCCAGATTAGATACTTCACACTTAGATATCTGATAGAAACATGTCTGCAAAGATATCTTAATGATTAACAATAAATCATTAAAGGAAAATGAAGATTTGTATTTTCCATTGGTCTAACATGAAACTGCTTCTAATTGCTTATAACCATTGCAAAAGTTATCTACTTATGCAGTCTCTGTGTACAGCAAATGCACTAAATGCAGGTCAGCAAATAAATGAAAGCAGACATTTACAAACACACACAATTGTATGTTCAAATTTTGTCTAAGTGCCTGCTGTCAACAGCAATAGAGCTCATTATTGTTAAGACATTTGTTTTGAGAGACATTTGTACCAGACTTCCACTACACAGTCAGTGCGAGTTGCAAGAAAAATATCAGCAATGATTCTTTGATGCATTTGAATTTTTCTTGAAAGGTCAAATCCATCAATACTATCTTTCATGAAAAAAAAATACCCTCTTTACATTGTTACATACGCACAAACAATGTCAGTTTTTCATTTCTTTGCATGAATTGTTGTGCAATAGCAATGATAAAAGGTGCTTATTTTAATGCAGAAAAATTCTGACATATGAACTGTTTTTCACGATTGTTATTTGAAGCCACTACAAGTCTTTCTAATAGGAGTTTCTGACATATAATTGCCTTTTACACAGTAAAATACTAAAGCATTTAGCATTTCAAGTTGGAATGCAACTTTAAAATAGTGTTTCATTAATTTAATCTGATCAGGTCTTAATGTTTATAGATACAATTCCAAATATTGATTATGTACTGTTACCTTAAACCACGTCTCATGGATATCCTATTTCAGAATATTTACACAAGGTCGCTTCACTCATATCTAAGTCTCATAAATATATCAATTTCAATTTTTAAATTTTTCCCCTAATTGCACACATTATTTTCTCTTTAGAAGAAATGGCTTCTGCATGTCATGAAAGAAGTCAGACTAATTCTGAAACAAGACAATTGAATTTTTTCTCAGTAATTGGGATAGTAAATTTTTAAATACTATTTAATTCTGAAACATCCGTGAAAAAGATTTTTACGAAAAGATTTCTTCCTTCATGTTTTAGAACCAACCATAGTGCAAAGTATTTTTCCCCATATATCGACAGTTCTAATAATTTATTTATGGAAAGAATCAAAGTTGCAGTTGAAATACAGGGAATTATTAGCCATGATCTTGTTTCAGTATGACTGAGAATGTGATACATCAGTGTATCACGTTACTTTGAATGAATATGAAGTTTTTTTTTTTTCAAACAGTGAAAAATTACTTGGACATCTGTAGTACGGATGTGGAAATTTTCTTCTTCCAGCTTTTCTTGTTCTGCTGGTCTCAGTCAAAACTATAACATTCATAATGTTTATGCTGTATTTAAGCTCATTTGTAATGGCTTTAGAAGCCAGCAGGCAAACAATCATTTCCAAATTTTGGGAGAAATCCCTTTGTGCCTCAAAGTAATGAAATAAATATAGCTGCAGTGGTACTATCTCAGTCATATATGCATCTCAAGTTTTTCCCCTGTGTTGAAATCATCCTACAGTCACAACAGCACCATATCAAATCATTTAGAATGCTACATAGCTTACAGAATGGGAAATCTTACATATGAGAAAATCTGGAGCATTTTATGTAATCACAAAGCAATGCTGAGTTTCACTGACATTAATTGTTCATTTTTTGTCATGATATTTTATCATGCTTTCCTCTCCCCTGTGTGATAATCTGTGGTTATTGTGCAACAAAACAAAATCACTGAAGTGCTTAAATATTCATTATGCTGTGCTATTCAAAGCAACTGCTGCACATGAAAAATGAGATAAAGGAAAGCACTGATTAAGCAATCTGTTTAAGTGGTAAGTTAGCAATGATCAGTTACTTGGGTATCCATTATTTAAGACTAACTTCAGCAACTCAAAGTGACTACAGACAAACATCAAATCCACAACATTGCTATGCTACCCTTTGATAAACATTGGAAAACACCAGTCTTGTGATGCAATTCTGCTTTGCGAAAGCACAGCATAATTTCTACCCTTAGATGCTGCAGTTACCTTAGCCATTTAGCACTGAATGCAGTGGCACAGACAGCTGCTTCCAGTGACTCTCCTCAGATGGTGGCTACACAGGCCTCAGCTGAAATTATAACCTTTGCTAGACCTGCTATATGTTATGTTGTTTTTTCTTTTTCTTTTAAGTGTGAAAATTCCTCTTTTGTGTTGTGAACATGCAAATTACTAGTACTTAATAAAGGTAATTTTAGCATTTTTTTGCACATTAAAGACTCTGCAACACCTACATATTTTTACTAGGACTTTTCATACAACCATTGAATTCTCTCTTAAAATTGTTTGGTTCCTCTATAAAAGCAGAGGTTGTTTCAGCTCAGCACCTTTACAAACTTGTCTTCACTGTGTTGCTCTAGTGCTGCAGTATCCTCAGAAAGAAAAAAGTTGCCAACGGATTGCTTTTAATAAACTGTAATGAAGACAGACACATGACTTGAAAATATCTGGCAACTGTAGTGCAACAAAGCATTTCTATGGTCCTTCCTAATAGCAGGTTTCCCTCTGTCAGATTTTAATGTCTTAACAGTGTTTGGAAAATGCAAAAAAAAAAAACAACCTGTAATTCAATAGGCAATACATCAAATAATGTGGAGTAAATACATTCCTAGAACTACCCACATTATGGATGGATTTAATACATAATTAATTGAAGCACAGTTTCTCATGGCAGTATATTTAAAGCAAAGATCTGCCAACTGCTATAGCATATTTATTTTAGGACCAATAGAAAACAGTTTATTTTAATTTTCATAGCTATAGCTGATCAAAAGGGAGAGAAAAACCACCCAGATACTGAGGACTCTTTCTGAACACCGTGTGGAGGCAGCGGCACAAGTCTAGGTCAGGCAGAGCAAAATGTAAGCCTGTCAGTCTGCTTCATCTTTGGGGAAGCAGCATTATTTCCTTAAACTCTGGATACTGTAAAAGGCAACCTGTTTCTAACCTTATGTCCTCTCACAAGGCGTGGATGACAGGTTCAGCTTCTACATGATAGAAGACAGCAGATGAAAATAATTGTTCTTTTGAGCTGAACAGGCAACAAAACTACTAATTCGATTAAGCTAGAGAAGGAACTAAATATGGACTTTCAAATCAAGAGGTCAAAAAATCCTGATTGTTACCTCAGGAAAGCCACTTAACCTTTTCAAGCCTTAGATTTTCCAATTACTTCTACTGTCCTCAGTTCTGCACATTTAATATAACAACAAAGTATGATAATATTTCACTGCATTCAGAATTTTAAATAATTAACATTAGTAAACTTTTAAACTCATTAAGGAGGAAAAAAAGTTGACCAATTACAGTGGCATAGGATGATATTCCTATGGCTTCACATTGTGAAGCCTGGCTTTCCTTTTGAGAGAGATTACTGAATAGAAACAGATTATTGGAAAAATATATAATTTTTAAAGAACTGTGCTGGCAATGCTTTTTTTTTCTTCTTCTTTTTTCCTTTTTAAATGAGCAGTTGAATGCTTTATACTCAAATAACTGCATTCGTTTATACACTAAAAATAATAGTATTTCCTTTCAAAACTATTAGTGTCCAAAGAAGGGCTACAAAGATGGTGAAGGATCTAGAAGACAAGCCTTATGTGGGGTGGCTGAAGTCCTTTGATTTGTTCAGACCAGATAAAAGGAGGCTGAGGGAAGACCTCATCATGGCTCACAGCTTTCTCATGATGGAGTGGATGGGCAGCACTGAGCTCTGCATTTTGCTAACAGCAACAGGGCCCAAGGGAAAGGCAATGGAGTTGTGGACCCAATGGAGCTGTGTCAGGGGAGAGTCAGGTTGAGGCTTAGGACAAAATTCTTCACCAGAGGGAGGTGGGCATGGAACATTCAGTAGGCATAGCCCAAAGCTGCTGGTGCTGGAGTTCGAGAACTGTCTGGACAACGCTTTGAGACATATGGTCTGATTTTTGGATAGTCCTGAGTGGAGCCAGGTGTTGGATACAATGATCCTTGTGGACCCCTTCAAATTCAGGATATGCTATGATTCTATGATTTTTTGAGTTCAATAACAATGAAATTTGCTCTATGTATATATTGATCTGTATTTTATAGTTGCTCTGTGTTTTGATTTGTTATAATACTGTGTTATACACAAACAAATGGCATGTAGATAGCAAGAAGAAAAATAGCTAAAAACAAGACAAGAAATAAATGCAGGTTTGTTCATTCTGTTTGTTTGTAATCTTTGAAGAAACTACCTCATATTTTGTATATACAGCTTGCTATTCTGGGCACTATACTCCTTAAGTTTTGTCACTCTGATGGTAACTAATACAACAACCTCTATGATTTCATATGATAACACAATTTTTCAAGGAAAATATTAATGTCAATTGTTCTGCTCTTTCTATTCTACTTATAAACATGAAATACTGTGAGTGAAGTTGAGTGATTAATTCTGACCGCTTTCCATAAGGTCTGTTTTAAACACTATTTCAGATTCAAGGGTAAAATAACACAAGAAAAAAACAGAAATTTAACAGCAAATGTAAATTTAAATAAATCATAATTTTAAGGGACTTAATACTGGGTTTTTTTAGATATTCTCAGCTATCTAAAAGAGCCTTTTCTGTCTCTTCCATGGGAAAAACATCAAATACAAGAGAAGAATAAGAATGTAGGAAATGAAAGAGGGGAAGTTAGAAAAGGAAAAAAAATCTTTATTTTAATGTTTTTATTCTTTTTATATCATTATAAATATATTCATTAAAAACAGTTTTTAAAGATTCTGCATACCAGTATATTATTTTATAATCCCTTTGTCAACTTGATAACCTAAGACGCTTTCCCAAAACCTTGATCATGTATATATTGTACAGGAAAACACCAAAGGTTTCCCAGACATCTGGACACATCTGGTGTTATGAGGGATACTTACAATACATTGTTAGTGGACTATATAGCCAAATCTGGGGATGTGTAGCTGTTTATCTAAACAGATAGACTAGATATTAGGAAGAAATTCTTTACTGTGAGAGTGATAAAACACTGGAACAGGCTGCCCAGTGAGGTTGTGAATGCCCCCTCCACGGAAGCATTCAAGGCGAAGCTGGATGGGGCTTCGAGCAACCTGGTCTAGAGGGAGTTGTCCCTGCCTATAGCAGGGGGTTGGAACTAGATGATCTTAAAGGTCCCTTCCAACTCAATCCATTCTATGATTATATGATTCTATGATTGAACTGAGCTTTTGTGTTGTTGGTCATTATATTTTTCCCATCCTAATAACCCGATAATGAATGATAGCATTCCACTAAAACAGAAAATCACAAAAACCTCACATAATTACACTGAGACTGCTCTAGGAATTAGAGTATGTAAAATATTTCTAATTGCATCGAAAATAAAAATATGTATGTTATGGAACTCTAGATTATAATACTGTTGTTGACCCAAAAGTTAAAAAAAATGAAGAAAAAAGTGATGACATTTGATATGTTTTATTTATTATTTTAATGAGTGAATAATTTGTGACTACATACAACATTTCAAAGTAACATTGACTCCTATAAACATTTATTATTTATATATTTGGAATGGGTATGAGTCACCCCTCATTAAGTCAGATATTTTAAAGAAAACAAGTCTAACCACTGTATTCCTTGAAGTTATGAAAAGAATCAGATACAATTGTTTTGAGAACAGGAATTACTTCTCTACAATTGAAGTGACATTAATTTTGAAGCAATCATAATTATAAAATAGTTTCAATGTTACTTAAGAGCTCAAAATGAATAATTACGGAGTGAGATTTTTGACCTACATATATTTATCAACCTAAATGTTATGGGACTATTAAGATCAAAATAAAAATTGTTATGCCAAGCAAAGACAGTTAAGATCTTGCTTCAAGTGCCCATCTATCTGACGTAATGCAATGGAAAATACAAAAACTGTTGTGGAGTGTTCCAGAAGGCTAACCGTGTTCTGGACTGCATTAGAAAAAAAAGGGTGGCCAGCAGGGAGAGGGAGGTAATTGTTCCCCTCTACTCTGCTCTTGTGAGGCCCCATCTGGAATACTGCTTTCAGGCCTGGGGTCCCCAGTACAGGAAAGATGTGGAGCTGTTGGAGTGAGTCCAGAGGAGGGCCACTAAGATGATCAGAGGGCTGGAGCACCTCTCCTAAGATGAAAGATTAAGGAAACTGGGCTTGTTTAGCTTGGCTACAAGCCAACTGAACTGAAGACAAGCCAAGCTAACTGAAGACAAGGCTTCAGTGAGACCTCATTGTGGCCTCCCAATACTTGAAGGGAGCATATAAACAGGAAGGGAAATGGCTGTTTATGATGGTGGGTAGTGATAATAGGACAAGGGGGGATGGTTTTAAACTGAGACAGGGGAGATTTAGGTTAGAAAGAAGTTTTTCACACAGAGGGGCACTGGAACAGGTTGCCCAAGGAGGCTGTGGTTGCCCCATCCCTGGAGGCACTCAAGGCTAGGCTGGATATGGCTCAGGGCAGCCTGGTCTAGTGGTTGGCGACCCTGTACATAGCAGGGGGGTTTGAAACTGGATGATCACTGTGGTCATTCTATGATTCTATGACATCAAAGATTCCTTAAAGCAAGTCAAGCACCAGTTTGCATCAACTTTGTATTTATGTTTTAGACATAAACAACAGTCAGTAAAAGCAAAAAAACTTCAATTAAAACATCTCCTTTCAGAAACACTTGTTACTCAACCAAGGAAATTGTTAGTTAATATGGGATGGCCTTGATTCAGAATATTCTCTAATACAAATCAATCAGTCAATACTGGAAACTGAATATTTGTTGTCCAAATTAAAATAACTGGAATATGTTAACCCCAACAGTTATTCTGCTTTAAGGATAGAAAAAGGTAAAATAAGCATACATATCTCCCTATGCTTCTGGAAGTAAAACACTTCAGTGAAAAGGCTTGAAAGGACCATTATGGCATGTAGAAGAGGTAGCATTGGACACTGATTACAAACAAGTCAAAGACAGGAAAGCTTTGGTATAATCCCTTGGATTCATTTTCATGGAACTGCTGCGACTCTCATTGTATGAGGGCTGCTCCAAAAGGAATGCCTCTTATTTTAATATGTTGGCCCACAGCATCAGAGTCAAACACTGATGGTGGTATGGCAGTAGAGGTTGAACCTTCCCACCAATATTCCACTTCATATTGTTGCCATGTAACAGATGGCAGCAGAGGACCAGTCTGACAGGGTGGGATCTGACATGGAAGTGTGTATAAAGCAAAGGTGCATCACTGAATTCCTCTGTGCAGAAAAAGTTGTACCCACTGACATTCATTGACGCTTGCTCATTATGAAGACTAACCAGTGGATGTCATCCAGTGAGGCAGTGAGTGGTGCATTTCAGCTCTGTCTCAGTGTTTCAGCACCAGTCTCCACTGGTGCAGATTTTTATGAGTGTGGCCCACAGGCCATCACTCTCAAAAAAATGCATAGCTAATGATGGGGACTGTGTTGTAAATAATGTTTTGTACCTGAAAAATTGCTCTGTCAGTGTCACTGTGCACTTTGTATCTGTTACAGTTTCCATGGAAACAAAAAAGAGGCATTACTTTCAGAGCAAGCTATGTACACAGCCAGAAATAGCTACAAGTTGTAACCAGGCTGCAGAGGTCTTGCTGGAAAGTTCGGTTTCATCAGTCTTCATTACTGGGGCTTACAGTTTGAACTGGGGCAGCTGAGAAACATCAGCTGGTTATAAACAAGTGAAGTAGGATTATATAAGCCATGGGAAAAGTTTCCATCTGCCTGAAAACAAAACCAATAATTACTTTTTGTTGTTGTTTTTTGTATTTACCTAATTTTTGTCAGCTTAGTTACTTGCAAATGATGACTACCTTCTATCAAAGTACATTCATTCTGAAAATGTGAATAATTTTCAAATAAAAAGAAATATTTTCAAATAAAATAAGTCATGTAGGAGATGACCTAAATGAAGACATGTGCCAAAAGAGGTAAGACGTTTTTCCATATTCTTTTTCAATACGTGCTTCATAGCTGTGCTATGTAGTTCCAGAAGTCCCTTAAAAGTTCATTATCTTCAGAACAAACACAACTGGATAGCAGCTGATAAATAAAATCATTATCCACATTTTCCCATCTACTTTAGGGATTCAGAAACAGGCGCTTCAAAAGAACCTTCATGAAACAGCTACTTGTTTTGTTTCCAGTAGCAGCACGCACATCACTCCTTCATCTAAGAATTGACTATGATACTGTTGCCCAATTTGGTATAATCTACTGAATAAGTGACCACCTTCTTTGGAAAACCTCAGTCCCAGCTGGAACAAGTGACAACAGTGCAATGGTAACATAAAGACTAAGAGCCTGATTCAATTCTGATTTATGTGAGTAGCATTTTGGTCATCATTTCCAAATATTATACAAGAATATCAGTATTGCTTCTTAATCTTTTTATTGACATTTAGTAATAACACACATCTGTATTTCCTCCTTTTCTGATTATTATAATTTTTCATCTCCTATGAGATATACAACAGCAAATAATAGACACCCTTGCAAGAGATGCAGGCTATAGGCTGTTAATGAACAAAAAAATCCAAACCCATATTCATTTATTTTAAGGCAATACTACATTATTTTTTAAATGTATGGTTCTCCACTTCTACTAACAATATTTTACTAATAATATTTTGTTGTAACAGAGCCTCTAGTGACAAGAAAGTACAATCATTTAATTTGGACAATACGATGTAGGATTTTTCACTAAAAGATTATTTAGTAAAACTATTCTAAATGGCTAACAAGACCAATAACGACTCACTTTGGGAAAAAAGATATATAAAAATTCCTATTTATTACCTCAGCCAATTATTTTTAATCACAATTTCTACATTACTTTTAGATTGGTCTGTTAATGCTGTCAACTACTGCTTTACTTACATTTAAATTTCTTAACGAATGCAATTGGTTATGTTAAAAGACAATAATCCAAGACCATAAGGAAAACTCAGGTTTTTGGGATTACAAAGATTACATACTGCCATCACACAGTTTCTTCTAAATTTTGTTTCAAAACAATATTAAGTGAGGGGTCTGGAGCACAGGCCTTATGAGGAGTGGCTGAAGGAGCTCGGATTGTTCAGTCTGGAGAAGAGGAGGTTCAGGAGAGACCTTATTTCTCTTTATAACTACCCGAAGGGAGGTTGTAGCGAGCTGGGGGTCAGCCTCTTCTCTTGTGTAACTAGTGATAGTATAGAGGGAATGTCTTCAAGATGCTCCAGGGGAGATTTAGACTGGGTGTTAAGAAATACTACTTCTCTGAAAGAGAGGTCTGCCCATGAATGGACAGAATGGGCTGAAATGGGCTGCCCAGGGAGGTGGTGGAGTCACTGATCTTGGAGGTGTTCAAGGAACGTTTGGACATTGTGTTGAGGGACATTGTTTAGTGAGAACTATTGGTGATAGGTGGATGGTTGGACTGACTGATCCTGTGGGTCTTTTCCAACCTTGGTGATTCTATGATTCTGTGATTCTATGAATTAAAATATCTAATCGTGAAAATTTGTGTGCATATTGCATGCTAAACAAAAGAGTGGGGAAATAAAATATCATAGAATCATAGAATCATACAATCATAGAATCATACAATCATAGAATGGTTTGAGTTAAAAGGGATCTTTAAGATCATCTAGTTTCAACCCCCCTGCTAAAGGCAGGGGCCCCTCCCTCTAGACCAGTTTGCTCAAAGCCCACCCAGCCTGGCCTTGAATGCTTCCGTGGAGGGGGCATTCAGAACCTCAGTGGGCAACCTGTTCCAGAGTCTCACCACCCTCACAGTAAGGCATTTCTTCTTAAAATCTAGTCTAAATCTACCCTCTTTCAGTTTAAACCCATTTACCCCCATCATGCCACTACCTGCCCTTATGAAAAGTCCCTCTCTACAGCTTTCCTATAGGCCCTCCTTAGGTACTGGAAGGCTTACTATAAGGTCTCGTCAGAGCCTTCACTTCTCCAGGCTGAAGAGCCCCAGTTCTCTCAACTTATCCCCATAGGGGAGGTGCTCCTGCTCTCTGACCATCTCTGTGGCCCTCTTCCGGACCTGCTCCAACAGCTCCATGTTCTTCTTGTGCTGGGCCATCCAGAACTAGATGCAATACTCCAGATGGAGTCTCATGACCTAAGACTTGTGAATATGCAGAGCAGATTAAAATGACTACTTAGAAAAAATTATAGTTGGTGCTGTGCAAAAGTGGTAGTTATATGTGGACAACTGAGACTTTTTTTTGCCTGTCAAGCTACAGAAGTCTTAAGTGAGGTAATATCTCCAGGTCCTCTGTTCTGAGGTCAGAGCTTTACTTTCTATGTTGAACTTCATCTTAGTATAAGCTACATCTTTATGTTATTTTTATCATCTCTTGGTCCTTGTGAAGTTGTTTTATTGCCTACTAAATTTAGAAATAAGAAAGAATCCGCTTACACTAACTCTATGTTACTGATAAACCAGCAATCACTGTTATCCTTGCAGTTGTTGTCATTGGAAGCTAAGTATAGTTGTTATGATCCATTGAGAACTGCTGATGTAGGAAGTTACATAATAGCTTTCAGCAGAGTATAAAACGAGTGAGAATCTGTAGTTTGTGTCAAGTCTTATTAATGTAGGCTATGCCCCACTGCTTAAGGAACTCTGGCTATGGCAAAATATACCGTGACATACTTGCAGATGCTGGCTGAATACAATTGATTTTTGTTCAACTAAACGTTGAAAATGAAAAAGTGAGAAAATCCTCAGGCAGAAAGAAGAAAACAATTGATATATTTAAAAAGAAAAAAAGAACAAAAAAAGAAAAGAAGCCCATATTGGTTAAAACATTTGATCTGACCACAGATAAATAGAATACTAGATTTAAGATAATTTATACTACAAAACCAATCCCATATGAAACATAATAAATTAGTGACCATTTCTATTGTGAAGAATTTTAAGTCTTTCTACCCTGAACTTTTTTTTTAAATTTCCTCTAAATATACATTGACAGTAACTAGAAGGATAACCACTGAAGAGATTATAATTGTCAAGAATCAATTTCTTATTAATTGTTTACTTTCACAGCTCCCAATGTAAAAAGGAATAAATCATACATATGGAGCTCAAAAATTACTTTGTCACTTAATATTTCAATTAAAAAAAAAAAAAAAAAGTAATTACTG
The DNA here is from genome assembly GCF_019238085.1 of Lagopus leucura. NCBI lineage: Eukaryota > Metazoa > Chordata > Aves > Galliformes > Phasianidae > Lagopus > Lagopus leucura. The sequence continues at coordinate 19,762,661 of NW_024962252.1, forward strand.
GTCCATTTACACTCCTGGTCCTAATTAATAAAAACAAGACTCAAGAATACAAGGACTAAAAGTGTTACACCACAACTAAACCAAACTAAAATACATTAAAAAAAAAAAAATGCTTGTGTAATATCTACATATTCTTCTGATCATTTATAAGCCAATTTAATTACTTGTTTCTGTAATTATATTTCCCTTCCAATTTTTATATGTAGATAAAATCATATTTAATGCATCAGTGTAGTGGGGTTTTCTACCATCTGCATTTAGGGTTGTTCCATAGTGTGTTTCTCATGTGTGATGAACAGGCTAAAAGTATACTCACTATAATTCATAAATATATACATCTAAAATGATATATATTTTCATACACTACAATCTTTGTAGCAACTATTCTAATGTTATCCCAAAAGCTAATGGAGTTAACTGCCTTGAGCAGCTGAAACCCAAGGCAGTTACTCTTCCCAATGCTTTGTTTCCTATTTTGTTACACACTGAATGCTGGTAAGAAACTGCGTTCTGCATTTGCCACGAAGATGCTAACAGTCTTCTGTGCTACAGCAGAAAAGTATTAGCAGTAACATTCTCTTTTTGCCTAATAACAAGAGTGTCTCTAATGCATTCCCACATGGTTGTCAGTGGTGGTTGCCATAAATGGGAATTGCTTCTATTTTAAATACCAGCTGAAGGGAGGCTTTGAAGAGCATAGCTATCCATTACTCTGCTAAGAGCATCAGCAAAAAAAAAAAAGGTGTATGGTGCTGAAAAAGGCTCATTTTTAACTAGAATCTCGTGAAAGCAAATAGAATGCCTACTGGGGAAAAAAAAAAAAAAAAAAAGTTTTGTGGGTTTTTTTATACATTTATTCTTTGTGGTATGATTATGCAAAACATCTGTTGCATTGTGAACACACCAGAAAGAAAAGAAAGATAAAAGGAGATAGGAAACTTCTAAATTAATGTATTTCTAGATACCACTTCATTTAAAAATCCTTTCCCAAAATAATCACTAACAAACAGAAAAACAAAATGATTCAAAATGAATGAATGAAACCTCTCTGCCTACAAATCAAAGGAGGGAAAATAAAAGAAAAACATGTCAATCCCTTTCCCAAGGCACATATCTTATATCCCCTAAATATCTGTGAATTAGATTTTACAGCATGGCAGCTATCACTATGGGACAGATCTCTAAGATACAGATCACCAGAAGCTAAGAATCTTTTCAATAGGGTTTATTTGGCTGTGGGGAGGACTATAAAATTGACTTAATAACATTATCTCCTTATGGTGCGCACAAAATTTTCTTTTTAAAAGAAGGTGGTTAATCAAATTACAGAGCAGAAGTATATGCTATAGCACTTAGAAATAATCTCAGGGAAGGAAAAATTAATTAAAAAAAAAAACAAACAAACCCTCTCCATGGATATTTTATTCTTTGAGAAACCAAAGCATTAAACTGTAAGATTTTGCCTTGATTCTCTAATCTACTGCAAATATGAGCACTTCAAATAATGGAAAAGTGAAAAGAAGTAATTCTTTATTGATTTTGGTAATCTTTTGAATTTCCTCTGAGCTTATGAAAATGAATTTTCAAAATGGAGGAAACAAAATCAAGTCCTTTGTACACCTATTATGTATTCTTTTGTATAAAAGGATTATTTAGAAAAGATTATTTAAAGAGCAGTTGAAATAAATGTATGCAATGTGGTTGCTAAATAGAGAATTATAAAGTATACAGAAAAGGTAAGGAAAAAATAGCAGGAAATACAGATTTTTAAATACCTGGATCCCTTTATAGCATCCTCTTATATTATTACATCAAGAATGTTATACAACAACTTTCACATTAGAGGGTGCATTTTCGCATTGTCAGAATGAGTGGTACAATTTGAACTACTCTTTGAAAAAAGGCTCTTCAGATTTCATTTTGACAATTCCAACATATGTGTTTAACCAATGAACTTTAACTCATGCCAAAATGTGCTTCTTGGAAAACTCAGATTTTTTTTTCTGTGAGTTCTAATTGAGCATTCATCTAAAACAGTAACAACAACAAAAAGTAGTCAGACAGCATTATGCTATAATGTCTCTCACAAATAAGTTTAAAAAAAAAAGAACTGCTCTTCTAGATAAAGAAAAAGAATATAACAAAAAAAAAAGTGATTTCATATATCATATAATGCTGATCTGAGTAGGAAAATATCTTGAAATTTCACAAATCAGAAACATTTTATTTTTGCTTTACTGAAAATGGAAGAGAGAAATCTGAGTAGCCATACCATTTACTTCTAACATCACTTTTTTTCCCACAGGCATTTACTGCTTCTGTTTCAACATAATTTCCAGGTGGGACAATTTCTTCTCTCATTTTATTAGTAAAATTTAACATCAGAAAAGACTCAGTAACAACCACTGTGAGTGTGAACACATGAATAATCTTGATAAAAACGTGAAGATATGAATGTAGAAAATAATAAAAAAAAAACTTTTAATGTAATCATATGATTGGATCATGGCTTGGACAGGACCTCAAAAGGTATTGCTCGAAGCAGGGTCAGCTCCAGGGTCAAACCAGGGCTCTTGAAAAGCAATGATGGAAACTGTACATCCTCTATTCAATCTGCTCCATGCTCATGCTCATTTCTCCATGAAAAAAAGTGCATTTCCATGAAAAGTGGATTTTGAGAATAAGACAAGAAAAAACAAACAAACAAACAAACAAAAAACAGCTAAAACCATGTAGGAAATACAGCCTGAGCTTTTGAATACATAGAATACAATAGAAATGTGTGTTATTTTCTTTCTTGTTTGATTTTTTTTTCTTTTGTTATTGTTATTCTAATATAATAGATAAACATTTTTCTCTGAGAGTTTATTTCTTATTGGATGATTTCCTGATTCTTTGCATTGTTTGTTTAGTATCTCTAAGATGAGCTTAATCAAACTGTATGTTATGTAATACATGTTGCTAAGAACTAATTTAATTTAAGGGACTCATAATCCAAATAGAAGAAAACATTTTTTTCTCATCCTTCAGCTATGCATCATCTTAGTCCATAGTCTGCCTTTCCTGGATAACTTGTCTGTCTTGGGTAACATGCCTGGGTGTGAGAATCCTTCTTTGTTTTCTTATTCAAAGCTTGCTTCCTGAGGTATTTGCTGTGATAAGACTCTAACTAATTTATTGAGGAGGCAGGTGGTGAGTGCTACCATGTGACAATCAACATCACTTTGGGGACATTTGAAAGCACCTTCCTCCAGAGCTGCTTGCCTCTGGAAAACAGTGCTCAGGAGTGTTTACTGGTGGAATATCTGGCCTGCGACTAAAAAGCTCCAGTTTGGTATGAGAAAATTGAGGAATGATACCATCGTGTTCTGTGAAAAACAAGATGCAGATGGGCATCCCTGCTCCCTCTTATCTGCTGGCAAGGCCCAGAAGATGGGAACAAAGGAGTTTCTGCTGAGATCCTAGAGCCAGTAGCTGACACTCTAAGGAAAGCTGACTCAACCACTTTGGACTTATAAATAAGTTGGTTCTACCATTGAAAAGTTTCCATCATCATCAATGGAAAAACAATGCCCAATGACCCACCACTACTGAAGATCAATGACTGAACTACAAACCACGCTGGATCCATGGTGGTGACTATCTCCCTCTTGCTTCCTACAAAGACTCCTTGCTTCTTCTTTCCTATCTTTTCTATCGCCCTTCTTCCCTTCCCCATCATCCTAGTTCGTAATAGTGTCCATCCGCCCTTTCCCCATCTTCCTGGTTAAGATCTGTAATAAACTGGTTGGACCAACATTTGAACTGTTGTTTCTTAATCTCATGCTGGGTATACACGCATCAAAGAACCTCCTCTCCCTCTTATAAATTGGAGCGAGACACTGGATTTATACTGAAGTACTTGTGCAATTTATTGAGTCCCCTAGGTATCATGGTGTTAAAACTATACAAAGTATAGGTTTTTCCAAAGTCAGTGACCACCACAGTGACTTTTAGCCTGTGGTTTATTTCTTTTTTTAATGATACCTTGCACGTCTTCGCCACTAACTTCTCTATTTCACACTTAATTTCCTTCACAACCCTCAGATGAATATTATCTGATTTTATTGATTTAGTACACTTAGGTTTTTAAGTTCCTTTATAACTTCCTCCTTGGAGACCACCATTTTGTTAAGGCCATAGTATAATTTCACATGCAAAGTGCCCTTGGAAGAGTGATTTCCCTATAGCACTTGATAGTGAAGACAGATGCAAAAAATTAATTTAACTCCTCTTCTTTTTTACTATCCTGTCTAATTGCTTCCCTTGTTCCTTCCTTGAATACATCTAATGTAAGGTATGCAATCATCTTGGGTGGAGAGGAACCTGATGCGATTTAGCAAGGGCAAGTGTAGAATCCTACACATGGAGATGAATAAACTCATGCATCAGAACAGGTTAGGGCTAACCTGCTGGAAAGGAGCTCTGCAAAGGACCTAGGTGTCCTAGTGGATAACAGGTTGACCACGAGCTTGAAGAGTACCTTTGTGTCCAAGAAGGCTAATGGTACCCTGGGGGACATTACAAAGAATGTAGCCAGCAGGTTGAAGGATGCTCACCTCCTCCTTTACTCAGTCCTCTGCTCAGCAACCAGACAAGGGGTAACAGTCACAAAACAGAACACAGGAAGTTCTGTACGAACGTGAGGGAAAGCTTTACTTTGAGGATAACATAACACTGGAAGAAGCTGCCCAGAGAAGTGGTAGTGTCTCCTCTGGAGATATTAAAAATCCATTTGGATGCTGTGAGACCTATTGCAGGGAATCTGCTTTAGCAGGAGGGCTGGAGTAGATGATCTCCAAAAGTCCATTCCAACCTCCATGATTTTGTGATTCTGCCTTTTTACCTACTGCATGATTTTTTAAAATTTTTATTGATATACCCACCAGTGCATTGTAGTGCATGCTACAGAAATCATATAGAGTATCTTTATATTATTCATCAGAATACTTGTGTCTTTTCAGTGACCTTGCATTTTGCATAGTCGCTTACATCCTTGCATGGAGAGAAAAATGCTACAGAATAATCATGGTAGCATTTCATAACCTACACAGCATGGATGTAAATAGCTGCATGGAGCAAAGCAAGAGAATCAGAAAACCACATAGATATAAAGGTAACTGAGTTTGTCAAAACTAACCGTTCTTGAATGAATGGGAAAAACATATTTCAGGATTTATTTTTCTGAAAGACCATGTTAGGTGACTGCTAAAAGAAGTATCTTCAATGTGTATTCAGCAGAAAGACAGTAATATCTTTATAATGCTTTCTTGCTGACTTCTTACCACTTACCACTTTTTGTAAGAGTACTGCAAGGTGTAAGATCAGTGGAGGCCTAGGCCCCAGATGGGTACTGCTGGTTTTATTTCTGCATCAGGGCTCAGTGGCTGCTGCTGCCCTGTTTTAGCTTTAGCTTTGGGCATGGGCCTCACAAGGAAAAGGTGGCACCACCACCACTAGTCCCCGTTTGACAACAAACAAGTCCATGATTTGTATAAGGTTGGGGTGACAGCCAGCAGCCCAGGAAGTAGAGGAACCTGTGACAAGATCCTGAGTGTAACAAAAATCCTTACCATAGACTGTTCTGTCATTTTTGCTTGAATTTAAGAATTTCTGTTAAGTGCAAGGTTTATGCAAGTTATAGGGCAAGGAAATCCTGATGCCATATCTACATGTAAGAAGTGTTGAGAAGCTGAGATTAGTTCTAGGAGAATACCAGAACAGCATGACTTCAACAATGCTGATATATCAACACAGATAGATGTACCAGTGTTTTCTTAAGTGATGACTGTTTGGGGATAAAATATATCCACTCTGAGGGAATCTGTTTTTGATCTGGAAGAAATAGATATAGGAAACTATCTCTACTGGCTTCACAGTTCTATTGTTATTCGTCTCCTTTCTAAGAAAGCTATATTAATTACAACATATAAAAAGTAAGGAAGGTATAGGCTCATGACACTGTGAAAAATTAATTTCATAGAATGCCATGAAATTCTGTGGAAAATGTGAACTTAATTGAAGTCTGCTGCCAGGTTCAATCTGTGAAGAAACTAGGAATTTTGAAAAAGATAAAAGATGGGTGAAAACTGAATCACATAGATAGAACTGTAACTCTTAAGTAACTGTTATACATTATAAAGAAAATTTAGATGAATCATTTATATACATGCTCTAAAACAGCTGTCCTTATCATGGGCACTGTCCTTATCACCCTGATCTAAGCAGATCCTGCATTAAGCATGAGGTTGCACCAGATAACCAATAGCAGTGTCTTATTTTTTTTTGTTGTTTTTATACCATGACTTAAATATTATTTATTTCTCTTGAGATTGTAACAATGTTTAGACATATGAGACAAAATGAACTATTGTGTTAAAAAGTGCTGTTGCTTTCACTGATAGCTTAATGAAAGATGTTCAGAATATTACATGGAAGTAACAAAGCAAAACATGGACTTCAGGAGAGCCAAATTCAACCTCTTCAAGGACCTGCCTGGAGGTATCCCATGGGTTATAGCACTGGAAGATATGGGGAACGAAGAGAGTTGTTTGGCATTCAAGCACTACTTATTCCAAGCTCAAGATTTGTGCATCTCTAAACAGATCTAAATCAGGCAAAGGTGGCAGGAGGCCTGCATGGATGAGCAAGGAGCTCTTGGAAAAACTCAAACGGAAGAAGGAAGCCTATGGACATGTGGGGGGAATACAGTTACATTGCCAGAACATGGAGGGACACAAGGAAGGACCACTTGTAATTAAATCTGTTGAGGGAGGTCAAGGAGAATAAGACTTTTTAAAGTATGTCAGTGGCAAAAAGAAGACAAGGGGAAAATGCGATTCTGCTGCTGAATGAAGTGGGCATCTCAGAAGACACTGAGAAGGCAGTTTTACTGAATGTAACAGTCTTTGCTTCAGTCTTTACTGCTAAGACCTGCTAAGAGTGTCTCTTGGGAATCCCAGACTCTGGAGGTAAGACAGAGTATAAAGAAAGGAGGACTTCCCCTTGATCAAGGAGGGTCTGGTCAGAGATTATCCAGGCAAACTTAATGCATATAAATCCATGAGCCCTGGGATGCACTCATGTGTTTTAAAGGAACTGGCAGAAGTGACTGCTGAATGCTCTCTACCATCTTTGAAAAGTGATGCAGAATGGGAGAAGTACCTGGGGACTTGGGAGGATAACCAACATCATTCTAGTCTTCAAAAAAGGCAAGAAAGAGGAGCCAGGAAACTACAGGTCAGTTAACTTCACCTTCATTCCTGGGAAGGTGATGGTGCAGCTTATTCTGGATGTCATCTTCAAGCAAGATGAAGAGAAAGATATCAGGATTCACAAAGGCAAAATCATGCTTGACCAATCTTGTAGCCTTCTATGATGTCATAACTGGCTGGGCAGATGAAGGCAAGTACAACATTGTCTACATTGACTTCAGGAAGGCCTTTAACACTGTCTCCCATAATGTGCTTGTAGGTAAGCTTAGGAAATGCGAGACAGTGAACAGCATAAAAGACAAATAAAAAACACTCTCTGACTTTCTGGGGTAAGCTTGGTACGTCTTGAACACTTACAGTCCAAAGTGGTCATCATGACAACAAATTGAGGGCTATTATCAGTGAGGCAGGAGATACTGTGAGAACAGGGTAGTCTTCCTTTGTTCTCAAAGCAGGCCCACCTTTCCCTCCAGAAAGTTTTTCCTACAAACTTATTTCTGACAAACTTATTACTATGAACTCTTGTTTACTGCCTTGGTACAGTGTGCAGGTGCACACTTGAAATGGACTAGTAATCAGCCTTTTCCCTGTTCATTTCTCTGTCACTCGTTCTTTCTCCATTTCTCTCCCTTTCTCTTTTCATTCTTTTTCTTTCGTAAAGTTAAGTAACTGCAAGACTTATTTCAGCTGAAGGTCGCATAGTTTAGTTGCACAGTTTATGATTCTGTGTGTTAGAGTGCCATCCTATAATGTCACATAGTTTAGCCTCACAGCTGAGACAGATTCAATTGTTAAAATGCCAATATTTTAAATATAATTGTAGTATACTGATTCTCATTAAAACAGATGATCGTGTGTGGATCTCTGCCTAATACTTTACCTTAATCTAACTGGGGATATTTGTGAATCTGGTCACCTCTTCTCTCCCCTTGTGGGCAGGATGTGACAGGCAATGAGGAGGATTGAGAACTGGCTGACTGACAGAACTCAGAGGGTTGTAATCAGCTGTACTCAGGATCTAGTTGGAGGCCTGAAGCTAACAGTGTTACCCAGGGATAGGTAGTAGGTCTGCTCTTGTTCAATATCCTCATAAATGGCCTGGATGTAAAGATAGAATGCACCCTCAGCACATTTGCTGATGGTACAAAGCTGGACAGAGTGGCTGGTACACCACAGGATACCATTCAGTGAGATCTGGACAGGATAGAGAGTTGGTTAGAGAAGAACCTAATGAGGTTCAAAAAGGAAAGCATATTATCCAGTGGGATGCAGGTTCTTATTCATTGCTGGCAAAAATTCATAGCTAATAGTGGTGATTGTTGAAAAACAGTGTTTTGTAGCTGAATTTTTCTTTATCAAATCGTGTTGTTGTAATCTTTCTATCTGATGTAGTTTCCATGGAAATAAATAGGAGATGTCACTTTCATCGTGACCTACATAAATATGTAAAGGTCATGTGCCAAGAGAACAGGGCCAGGCTCATTTCAGTGGTGCCCAGTGTTAGGACAAGGGGCAATGAACATAAACTGGAATACATGAAGTTCCACACAAACATTAGAATTATTTTTTTTTTCTTTGAATGTGACTACACTGGAACAAACTGTCCAGAGAGGTTATGGAGTCTTTCGTTTTCTGGAGATGTTCAAAACCTGCCTGAATGCATTCCTGTGTAACCTACACTAGGAAGTTTGCTTTATAAGGAGGGTTGGACTTATCATAGAATCATAGAATCACAAGGTTGGAAAGGACCTACAAGATCATCTAGTCCAACCATTCTCCCATTACCACTGCTACCACAAGCTACTAAACCATATCTCATAGCTCCTCATCCAGATACCTCTTGAAAACTGCCAGGGATGGCAACTCCACCACCTCCCTGGGCAGGACATTCCAGTGCTTGACCACTCTCTGAGAGAAAAAGTTCTTCCTTATGTTTTCTTCCTTGATAATCCCTAGAGATTTTCATCCAACTCTTACAAGTCTGTGATTCCATGATTCTGTATTTCTGTGATTCTGTAATGCAACAGGGAATGCATGACTTTGAAAAAAGGAAAAAATATTGATTGGAGGAGGAGGGAAAGTCCTCAGACAATTTCTCTAAAGATTTAAACATTTTTTGTTTTTAAAAATACAATTATCAATTGAAAAAAAAAAAAAAGAAATTCTAGTGTAGCGTATGATAGCTGTAAGATGAACATTAGAAAGCAATCTCAGAAAATATTCTGTCATATCGCAGTAATATTGATGATATGTATTGCATATATTCCCCAAATTCAAATTTTGATCAAGATTTCCAAAGAAAGAGGGACCTCACAGGAGAAGAGCAATGTGATGGAAGATGTAGCAACTCTGCTATTCCCAGCTGTATAGGAACACAGGAGATTTGTCTTTGGCAACAGAGAGCAAACAGTAAGTGCCATAAACAAACAAACAAACGAACAAATAATACAAAAGAGGGATTCTTGCTTCAATGGGATCACTATAGTAGCAGTACTAGTGAGCATGGACAGTCTCACTAACACTGACATAAAGAAAACCAGGAAAACTGGCAACACTGGATACAAAGTCCCAGGGTTTAATGGAAAAAAATGAGTTCAGTAACAAACAAGACCCAGTAATGTTGCCTATCTAAAGCCCTGCAGCAAAACTGATGAGTCGTAGAATGGCTTAGGTTGGAAGGGACTCTAAAGATCATTTAACTCCAACTTCCTGCCACTTTCCACCAGACCAGGTTGCCCAGAGCAATATCCAGCCTGTCCTTGAACACTTCCAGGGATGGTGCATCCACAGCTTCTCTGGGTAAATTGTTCCAAATCTTCCTTCCCTTAGATTAAAACAATAACCCCTTGTCCTTTATATAATGTAATGAGTGTAATAATTCTGGAGCATAAGAAGTTCTGCAAAAATGTGCACAAGAACGTCTTTACAGTGAGGGTGATGGAGCACTGAAACAGGTTGCCCAGGGGTCTTATGGAGCCTCCTTCTCTGGAGATGTTCAAGACCCGCCTGGACACCTAATTGTGCGACCTGGCCTAGGGAACCTGCTTTGGCAGGGGGGTTGGACTCGATGATCTCAGGAGGTCCCTTCCAACCCCTACAATTCTGTGATTCTGTGATTCTGTAATAAGCCATAACAGGGGGAAAGAAATCTGATTGGATGCCCAGCTATCTATAAAGAAAAAAAAAAATCTAAAGTGTAAATTGTCTTGTATTATACCACTGCACACATAACTGAGACTGTGAGTATTGTGTGTACGTGGCACATGCATATTGAAGAACAAAAACACTAAACTTAATAAGATTTCACTATACTTGTGTCAAAATGTAAATCTTGCCCAGACTGTTTAAATCTGGAGCTAAATGTTATATTTGAATTACTGCAAATCCAATTTCTAGAGCCTCATATATATTCTGTCAAAGATTCATTCATAGTAGTGCTTATGGGGACCAGTTTAATACATATTTTAAAACAAAGTTTAAATATCCCTTTGGGTAAAATGAAAGACATGGATTAAAACAAAATCATTGAACCCATTGCCCTTAACTTATCCTTTTATGTATAAAAGAGGAATACAGTAGAATGTAAATGTGAAGAAATCCACATTTTAAAACCTTTACCTACTAGGGACAGAAGTTCCTAATGTAAAACCTTTCTAAACTGTTTCATCAAGTCAGTTCTCAATGGGTGAAACAGACATTCAGTTTCACTCTCACATTCTGTTTTCCAGCCTATCATGTCACAGAATTCAGACAGATCACAGCATTTCTCATTACAAAACCAATACATGCTTCCCAAATCAATCATGTATAAATGTTAATTAGTAGTTGCTGCCCTCATCAAATTGTGACGAGGAAGCATGGTAATTTATTTTTAAGATGCAGTTTGCAAATAATGCTGGGACATAGATACTCTTTTGATTCTCATTGTATTTTCAGCCGTAGCATTGTTCTTTACCCTTTAAATAAAAATAAGTTCAAATTTTCTGAAATGTCAATTGTTTCCATTTCATATCCTTTCTCATGCTTCTGTTGCACTCTATTCTATCGCTGGAACAAAACAAATTGTCCTGTAACTTGGGAGAACACTGACTAGAAATGACATCTTTAATAATTTGTTTATTTTTTATAATAAAAATAACTTTTAATTCTACTTGTCACGTGAAAAGGCAGAAAAGAAACCCCCTTGCATTCCAGCTTGTCCTAAAATATCAGAGGGGCTGGGGTTGGCTAGGCTTAGATTCTTCTAAGTGATTCCAAGCAATCCCAATTCTGTGTTCTAAGTCCTGTAGCATTCAGTATACAGGCTGTTATGTTCACAGATTCACAAACAGGACATTGTCCAATTCTCTAGTTGCATTTGAATAGGCTCTCACAAACACTTCTAAGTATTTTGGACATGCACAATGAGAACTCTCAGTGCTTATCGGTGAATTTTGCAGTTTACTAAAGCAACAGATTACAGATTGTTTTACACTGATACACTGTCTTTTACTTGATACACTGTCTGCACAGCATGTCAGATTAAACAGGAACATGAATGATATGGCTATCTGAAATCACATTAAATTATGAAATAAATCTACAGACATTTCTATGTTTCCTGGGGAGGCACTCAATGTGACTAAGTGTGCGATGACTGACCCCAGCTTGTCTGTAAGGGTATCCTTTCACTCCCAAAGTCCTTCTCTCTTAAGTAATTTTATACTCTATTCTTACATTTCTTATACTCTATCCTTATTATTCTATTCACACAAGGTGGAACTTGTGTGACTCTAGTTAAAACATACCATGGTCATGTAAAGTTTGCACAAAAGTATGGCTTTGACAGACAGGTGAAATAGTTCTAGCTCAGGAAAACAAGATGGTTTATCAGTTCTAACAGTTTCATCTAGTCACTGTCCCTGCAGGATGATCATCAAATTTAGCCATGGGACTTCCACCTTTGTTCACATTCCATATTATTTTCTTTATTACTCTACTGGGCTCTCCTGGAATTTAATTACAGCTAAGGTTGCAAGTCATGTTGTTTGGGGAACAATCATGGAATGGATTATCCAGTGCATTCCACCCTGGAGGTTTGCCTTCTCCCAGGAGATGGATTTTTCAATAAAAAAAAAGTTCAACTTTCAATAAGTTATCTCCAGTAAATATTCCACACTCTTGTCTCAAAATCCTACACACGGTCTCACTATTGTGACTTAAAAAAATTAAAAATAAATAAATAAATAAACCATAGAATTCTTATACAGTGTTTTCATCACTGGGCACTTTAAAATATATGGACATGCATTTCTCTCTAGTTCTCTTGCTCTCCTTTTTCTTTTCACTTGCTCTGTCTTTTCTGGCTACTGTGCATGTAGGATACCTAAGCTTTTGGTCATTAAATGAGATGCTTACAATCAGGAATAATTTGGATAGTTGAAAAAAATATCTTCTCACAGAAGTCTGAATTAAGAAAGGTATTCAATTTTGCCCTGGTTCCAGTTGGAAAAGTTATTTTCTTCATACTGCCTGGTATGATGCGGTGTTTTGGCTTCAGGAGAAAAGCAGTTTTGATAACACACCAATGTTTTAGTTGTTTCTGAGTAGTGCTGTACAGTGCCAAGGATGTTTCAGTTTTTTCAGCTGCTTGTGCTGTCCTGCCAGCAAGGGGCTGAGAAGACGCAATGATTTGGGAGGGAACAAAACCACGACAGATGATCTGAGCTGGCTAAGGGGGTGTTCCATACCATACGATATCTTGAAAAAACAATATTTAACTCTGGGGAGGCAGCCACTGCTCAGGGACTGGGTGGGCATTGGTCAACAGGTGGTAAGCAATTGCACTGTGTATCAGTTGTTACGTAAATATATGTAATAAATATATATATTTCTGTCTTAGTAAATAGTTTTTATCTCAACCTATGTGTTCTATCCTTTTTCTCCAAATCTCTCCCCCACTGGGAGCATGGAAGACTGAGTGAAAGACTCTAGTATTTAGCTGCTTTCCAGGTTAAACCACAACAACTTTCTATTCCAACAGAAAATATGTAGTGTATACAAGGCATCGGATTGCAGTGGCAGCACCTTAGTAATCATGAAAACATCTTTACATCTGTCTTGCTCCAATTTATAGGAGGCAAATGAGGTTCTTTTAATATCTGTATACTTGGTGTGAGATTAAGAAACAACGGTTCATATGTTAGTCCAACCAGTTTATTATAAATCCTTGCTCATCTGTGTCCTTCAGACAAAGGATTTCACAACCCTTGCTCAGGACTTGTCCATCAAATTCTCCAGACAAAGGGTTTCTCAACCCCTGCCCAGGACTTGCCTGGACTTGTTAATCTATGTCCCCAGCAAGCTTTGAGACACCGATGTAAAAAAAGAATAATATCTTACAACATCTGCAAAACAACTGTGCAATTTCAGCATATCCTTCAACTGCTAAAAACCTAAAATGCATTAGGAATTAAGCTAATTAAAACTATTCACCAATAATATTACTCAGGTCTTTTTTTGGCCAGTCACTTACTATGTTCTTTTTAATATATTTTCTGCATCTTTTGAATACTTCTGAAAGGAAAATAGTTGATGCTTTTGCAGATTTATTATGACTTAAGACATTTAGATGTCTTTGGTAACCATGTTCTTTCAAAATTTATTCCAATCCCTTTATAGTGTTCTTCTGCACAAAGCTGTAATCTTCTCTGAGATGCTTGTTTAATTAAAATTCATAGAAGGAAAGTAAAATTTGATGCAAGACTTCAGAATTATGATGCATTCTAATTAGCTGGAAAATTAATACCATTTTTCATAGTGGGAAAAAAGAAAAGAAGCAACATTCAGCATGAAATATAGCAGATTCATTTGAAGTTTGACTAATACAGTTAAATGTGTTTCATATTGATTTCATCTAATTACTTTAGAGTAAGATTGGTTTTTATTGTACTGAAACTAATAACAAGAATTTTGTAAACTTGGTAAATCTGAACTTTTTGTTGCTGTTGTTACTGTTATGTGACTTACTTGAAATTAATATGCTTGAAATGAACATTTGGCTTCAAGTTCTGCCAGGGTAACTTTAGGTTGGATATCAGGAAAAACTTCTTTACAGAAAGGGCTTTTAAGCACTGGAATAAGTTCCCACTGAGTCACCATTCCTGGACATGTTTAAAAGCTGTTTGGATGTGGTGCTCAGGGACATGATTTAGCAGAGGATTGTTAGAGTTAGGGTAGTATGGTTAGGTTGCAGTTGGACTTGATGATCTTTAAGGTCTTTTTCAACCTGAGCTATTTTATGATTCTATGATTCTCCCTTTCACTCTTTGGTATGCACTGTTTGATAACAAGAAAGGGTTCTACAAGTGAACGTATTTATATCTCTTTTATTCAGCATGAATAGAAGACCTTAAAAATAATATTAAAAATGATTCATTCAGTTCTTGCTAAAAGGGAAACTATTGAAGCTCTGCAATGTTCCATGTTGGGATGTTCCTGTTAAACTTATAAATTACCTGGAAAAAGCAGTAAATAGAGACAGAGCCTGCCATTGGTACAAGCCTTTTTTTTTTTTAATTGCAGGGCTAGTATGTACAGAACAGGTCTCATTTTCCAGAAAAAACTCACACAGCTCAGGAAACCTACTGAGATGAAAAAAGTCTATGAGAGACTTAGGAGGGACAAACCATATGGGCCTCTCTTGCTCTTTTTTCCCAACTTCACTTATGGGTACTTGTTGCATACCTCCTCCTACTACTACTGAATGCCACTGTGGAAGATGTAGTAGTTTGAAATACTGTGGTTGTCTGAAACATGGTGATCAGGTCCTACGGTCCTGCAGTTTTTCCACAGTCTGAATATGGGTGTAGAAGAAAGAAAGAAAGAAATGTACTGGATCTTTTGATGTGCTCTTCATATAAAATATTGAACGTGAACTCAGTAACTCAAATATCAGCATACTTACATATAGTGTGAACATTTTGGTTCAAATTCTTTCTCTACTTCAAATCTGCATTTTCTGCTTCCTAGGACTGTGCATAAAACACCATTATTACACAATTTTATTCTCACTATCTTTTGTTGATACTGTACAAATACATAGATACTTGTGGAACTGCCTTAAGTCACAGAAGGAGAATGACTGAATGTTTAGACATTATATGAAAAATAATCTACAAAATAACTTCAGCAGAGATGTGAGAGATTTGCTCCATACTCTGTATTCTAAATCTTACAATACTCATTTGAGAAAGGACGTTCAAATATCTTGTAGTTATAAGGATTAAAATTTGGATCTTCTGTTGCCTATACAACCAGACACAGGGAATTAAAAGAAAGTTCTCAATTCTTGATGCTAAAAATATTCATAAAATAAAAACACAGTGAGAGGAAACTCAAATTGCTTACTCTTCAGAATTTTTTGCTAGTAGGACACACAAATTTTGGTTATTTTGCTGATTAATTTTTAGTTGGTAATTAAAAATTGAATAATATCAACAAGAATGAGAAAGAAGTGAGAGCTTTTTTAGAGGCGCATAAATGTATTTCAATAATTTAAGGTAGATAAAAGCTTGATAACTGTGACAAGCCTTCTACAGTAGGGTAGGAGGCTGATAGGAGGTGAACCTAAAATCACTCTCCCTTTTCTTACAAATTCACTAAATTCAGAATTTTATACTGACGTAAAAACACCGTTTGCTTCCTCATTTCTATGAGGAAAAGGAGTAAAAACACATTTCTCTTAGCTTGTTCCCCTCTGTTCCCCGGGCGCCCCCCCCCCTTTTTTTTTTCTTTTTTAATGTATTTTCATTTTACTGTTAAATTGAAGAAACTTTGTGTTTACATAACTCTAATATACTATTACATCCTCCAATTATTCATAATATTTCTGTCTAATGTACCACAGACATGGTACATAAGGTTAAGCTGGCATAACATTTTCTGTTTTAGCCAAGTGGTTTAGATTGTTCATAAATATGTGACTCATTAAAAGCCTGTCCATACGATCAAGAATACAGAAAAGAATTTAACCATAAGCTACTCTTTAAATCAAATGATGGAACGTGTTGTCTTTTCCTTTTTCTAACTCAATTTGATCTTCACTTACTGAAGACCTGTGTTACTGGGAAAACTGCAACCTTTTAAATGCCTTGCATCACTCGGTCTGTAGTCAGCTACTAAGAATAATGCATGTGCTTTGATGTGTCTGCTTTTGATACTAATAAGAGTTCAGAAATGATAATGTTTTTTCCTTGCTTCTCTAAGAGAACAATCATTCTTTTCTCAAATGTAATATTCCCTGTGTCAGCTGAAGAAAATACAATTTTAACTTTCATATCCAAAATAAGAATAAAGAACTGCAGCTGGAAATGCTGCAATGACCTCTCACCAGATGTCCATGACATTTTGAATTGAGATAGACTTAAAGCCTCTAAATCTTGTTTTTTAATCTCCTTCACATATATACTTATCTGTGCAATCTAGCTGTTTCTTAATGTTTTCTTCTCTCAGAGATGGATGTTCTATGCCTCTGGCTTTTAGGGATTATGCTGCAGCTTGAATACTACTCCATAGTAATTTCACATGACTCAATTCTGTTGTTGATTCTGACTGTAATGAAAATAAATGAGATTTTTTTTTCCAGTCTCATTTTAATTTACTTAATGTAATTTAAAAATGATTTGTCATACAAAGCCCTTATGCTTGCATATTGGCAAGTAAAAGTAGTTCCTTCTCCTAAGTCCTCAGTTATTACAGTGTCTCCACATTGACTAAAATATTAGTGCATGATGAACAACTTACTAGACTGGGCTTTGAATTTGCACAAAAGCAAGATTTTGTCACTTGATTGAAAAAGGTTTGGTTCTTCAAAAATCCCTGCAAGACAATGGATCAAGTTTTCATTGATTTTAAGCACTTTCTCCTCCAGGGAAGGAGCCCTAAATTTGTAATTTAGAAACCTGAAGTGAAAATTTAAAAATGCAATTTTTAACCCACTTCTCAAAAGTTACCAGAAGAAATGCCTTAATTCTTAAGTAACCTCCTTTCCCACAGTTAACTTCATCTTCTGTTTATGATTAAAGGTTCCCATTCTTGGCAGTAGTAAATTTTTAGCACTTTGTGCTAAAATCAAGGCATTATTTTATCAAAGGAAATTTTAATATTTAATTTTTAAGAGGACAAAAATATATTTCCAAATATAATAAATATAAGAAATTATTTTTATTATTATTTTATTGTAAAGACAATAAAAATATGTTTCAAAATATATTGGAAAGTCTTAATAACTGTTCAAAGGAAATGAAAGATCAAAGGAATGAAGCAATCAGCATCATTTTGTGGACAATTTTACTTTTGAAAACCTCTCTTTGGAGTAGTTTGCCTTCAGAAGAGAGGGCTCCAGTGTGTTTACTGGCTGAAGACTTGGTCTGGGGGCAAATGAAACTAGCTGGATGCAGGAGTCTGGAAGATCTTGCCGTTGTACCCTGTGAAGGTGAGATACAAACTGGTGTCTCCTTGCTTCCTCTTATCTGCTGACTTAAATTTGCAAGGCCTGGAAGATGGGAACAAAGAAGTTCCTGCTGAGATCCAGAATCCAGAAACTATCACTCCAAAAGAGCAGGCTCGGCCGCTTTGGACTATAAGTGAGAATTTGTACCGTTGTCATTAGTTGCCCTCAACTGAACAATGCAACCTCTGAGGACATATCACTACTGAAGATCAGCACCTGACACCAAGAAATTCTTGGATCAAGGAATGGTGAACTGCTTTGCTTTGCTGTGTTTGTTCATTTGTATGTTTGTCTCTTTCCCTGTTTTCTATCTTTTCTCTTTATTTCCTTTTATTCTTTTCCTTTTTGTAGTAGCTGTTGCCTAAAATTGTCTTATCTGTAAAGCTTATTAATTGTAACTAGCCAGTTAGACTATTTAACCTCCATGTAGTTGTTGTTAATTGTAGTTTAGAAAGCTCTCAATAAATTAATGTGTATTATTCCTCTGAGTTTTGGATGACTCCATCGCAGTAGAGACCTCTTGCTGACTAGGGGAGGTGCAACTCAGGAGAGAGAAAAAGATTCACCTCCCTCAAAACCCACTGAGTGGGAGAAGATAGGAAGATATAAACTCGTGTTCTTTCTTTCAAGTAATAATGTAGCAACAAATTGATATGCTGGATTGGAAAATTTAGGAATACAGAGAATATCCTTTCTCTTGAAGTTGTTTTAACTGCAGCATTGGAAGCAACTAAACTTGATGAGCCAGAGAAAGTGTAAATGAGAACACATCTGTTTAATCTGGGGATGAGAGTACCTGACTGCATGTGATAAATAAAACCTTCTTCTACATGTTTTTTACTTTGAGGTGAATAAAGTAAATGACCATTGGATAATAAGCAATTCTTGGACTGCTGGGGAACTCTGTAAGATGCAAAGTGAGAGAATTTGATCTCCATTAGGCCGGAAAGGCAATTTAAACATATTTCATACCATGGATAAGTGCTCTAACTCAAGAACTGTCAAACAATATAGGACAGGAGGCTAATCTTCCTATTTTGTTTCAGAAGTAAAATTTACTTTCTTATTTGCTTAAAAAAAAAAAAAAAAAAAAAAAAAAAAAAAAAAAGGAAAAAGAATACAGTTACTGAACTTAAAGAGAGAGTTTAAAGATAGAAATACAGACTGGAAGGTTTTTTGGTTGTTTTGTTTTGTTTTTTTTTTTCTTTCTCAGATGATACAGTGGTTGTGCCTTGGAACTAAAATTTTTAGAATACTTTGTACTTGGAAAGGATGGCTGAATATTATTTCCTTCTTGTGGGCTATGATTGGGCTGCCATTCTGACTTTTCAGTATTAGACTCTAGTTTACAATGAAACAGTAAGTACAAATTTATCTTGTACATTTACAGAGTTATTTATTTTGTTTTTTTTGCCATAGTTTCTTTGTCTCAGGCATACACAAGCTATATTTTTTATGCTGATAAGCAAAAAGGCTGTAATTATTTTGACTTATGAACATGTGAGGCATTGACACATTGGCATATGAAGCAATATGAGATAATCTACCAGACGAAGAAAGAATATTATCATTTAGACTTCTAGTTCTGAATCAATGAACTTAACTCTGCAAGGTCTCAGATTCATTATCAATCCAGTTACTACAATTAAGTTTCATGGGGAATAAATGAGAATAGCTCTAGCCCTATTATATTTATATAAATTTCAACAAGGACAGTTCAGTAGTGTCTGGAATTTAATTAATTTAAAGATCCAACTTTTTTTACTTGTAGAAATAAGAATCACAGAAGGAATATCACTTCTTGATGTCTTAATTCTTCATTTGCTCTTTTGAGCAAAGAAAATAAGAAAGTAAGATGCTAAAAAAGTTGTTTGTTTGTTTGCTTCTTAGATATTTCATACTTTCCCAGAGGCAAACAAAGGAAGTTATGCTGTTTTTACTGAACACCATTAAGTTTTCCCATTGAAAAATGTTAATTTGAAGAAATTCACAGTGAAAGTTATATTCCCTAACCAATAACACACGTATAGGTTCACTGGACCTTGCTTTTTGTTGTAGTGCAACTATTTTTATTTCGTAAGATAAAATTTAAGCCCTTTAATTTAGTTTTTAATTTGCTTGACTTACTTATAGACCAAATACATCTCCAGTCATGGAGGCACTTTAAAGTTTGCTCCTAAATACATTTTCTTCCTCATTGAAATATGTTCCCTTGAAACATGAAGACAAGCATCAAGACTATCTTACTGATATAATATTCATGAGTTTTAAAAAATCTTATCTAAAGCTTTAGTATGTAGCATTTAAGTACAAAAACTTCTACATCCAAAAGGGCTTTGTATGTGACTTTTCTTTTTCTGTGTGGTTAGCTATTGTCAGAGAATATCTCTGAGAGTGTGGAGCATTTGTCAGCCAGCAAATTTTGATATAATTCATAGAATCATAGAATCACCAAGGTTGGAAAAGACCTCCAAAATATCCAATCCAGCCATTGGCCTATCACCAATATTTCTCACTAAACCATGTCCCTCAGTACAACATGTAAATGTTTCTTGAGCACCTCCAGGGTTGGTGACTCTACCACCTCCCTGGGCAGTTCATACCCTCTTGAAAAAGTATTTCTCAGTGTCCAACCAAAATCTCCCGACACAATCTGAGAGCATTCCCTCTAGTCCTATTACTAGTTACATGGGAAAGAGGGTGACTCTCACCTCACCACAACCTCCTTTCAGGCAGTTATAGAAAGCAATAAGGTCTTCCCAGTGGCTTATCTTCTGCAGACTGAACACTCCCAGCTCCCTCAGATACTCCTAATAAGACATGTGCTTCACTGCCCTTCTTTGGACATGCTCCAGGGTCTTATAGTGAGCCCAAAACTGAACACAGACTCGATGTGCATACTCACTGGTACTGAGGGGGACAATCACCTCCCTGCTCCTGCTGGCAACCCTATTTCTGACGTAAGCCAGGATGCCACTGGCCTTCTCGGCCACCTGGGCACACTGCTAGCTCATGTTCAGTTCAACTTTGATCAATAACCCAAGTTCTGTTTCTTCTATAGTCTTCCAGTCACTTTCCTGCAAGTCTGTAGTGTTGCCTGGGATTGTTGTGGCCAAAGTGCAGGACCCAGCACCTGTTGAATTTCATCCTAACATCCTCAACTGAGCTATCCAACCTGTTCAGATCCCTCTGCAGTGTTCTTCCTACTATCAGGTAGGTTGACATGTCTTCCCAACTTGACATCATCTGCAAATTTACTGAGGGTGTCCTCATCCAGCTCATCAATAAAGATATTCAAGAGGACAGGCCCCAGTATTGGGCCTTGGGGATCACCACTTGTGACCGGTTGCCAGCCGGATTTAACTCTGTTTACCACCACTTCCTGAGCCCAGCCCACTAGCCAGTTCCTTACCCAGCAAATAGTGTACCTGTTCAAGCCATGGGCTGAAGTCTTCTTCAGGAGAATTTGGAAGACGATATTAAGCTTTGCTGAAGTCTAGATAGATCACATCAACAGCCTTTCATCCATCAGACAGGTCACTGAATCATAGAAAGAGATCAAGTTGGTCAAGCAGGATCTGCCCTTCATGAACCCATGCTGGCTAGGCCTGATCCCTTGTTTTCCCTCACATGCCATGTAATCTCCCTCAAGATAATCTGTTGCATAACCTTCCCTAGCACCAAGGTCAGGGTGACAGGCCTGTAGTTCCCTGGATCCTCCTTATTTTTGTAGATGGAAGTCACAATGGCAAGCCTGCAATCCTCTGAGACCTCTCCAGTTGATCAGGAACGCTGATAGGTGATGGAAAGTGTCTTGGCTATCACCTCTGCCAGCTTACTCACCACCTTCATGTGGATTCCATCCAGCCCCATGGACTTGTGGCAGTACTAGTAAATTAGCTGGTTAATACAAGAACGCCTCTTGCATACAACCACAATTTAGCTCCCTAAATCCCCCATACTCATTTTTAGAAATAGGGATTGCAAAGTTTTCAACAGTAAACTGATCACTGTAGAATATATATGTGCTGTTGAATATATACAGAAATGCCTCTCATATGTTCTGTGTGTAACTTGAGTGTTGAGTTCCATTTCTGTCTGACTTACCTTCAGTAGGTACATTATCTGTGTCTATACTTAGTTTCTGAAAGGATAGAAGGGCAGGATTTTCCTGCTAGAAACTATGTCTAGATGTGGGAGCTCTACTTCAGATGTCCTCTTTCTTTGCTTTAGAATTAATAATATAAACATGACATATCCCATTGTTCAGAACTGGGATACTCTCCGTTGAGTTTTCCCCATTCTATTTTATTGGTCCTGCTACGAGAAATAGTAATTTATTCTCCACATTACATCTATGCCAGTGAACATCACTGAAGCACAGGAGCAAGTGCTAGATAAAAATTTCCAGTCTACCCAGTGCCAGTGTAGCTTCACCTCAAGCACTGTGTACATTTTTGAGTGACATAATATAAGAAGGATATAGAACTATTAGAGTGGGTCCAAAGGAGGGCAAAAATGATGTTGAAGGATCTAGCGAAATAAGACGTACAAAGTGTGGCTAAAATCCCTCGGCTTGTTCAGCCCAGGAAAGACAAAAACTGAAGGGAAGCCTCCTGGTGGGAGCAGAGGGGCAGCACTGAGCTCTGTGAGAGAACCCAAGGGAACCCCATGAAGCTGTGTTAGAGAAGGGTCAGGTGAGGGTTAGGAGAAAATTCTTTCCGGAGAGGTCGGTTGGGCACTGAAACAGGCTCCCCAGAGCAAGCCTTCTGGAGTTCAAGAAACATTTAGATTATGCTCTCAGACATATGATTTGATTTTTCTTTGTTTTTTACTGATTCACAGTGTCTTACCACAGCATCAAGACAAGTAGTCTTTGGAGTAGCATGGTAACTATGAGTAAGCCTTTTGCCTGTATAGGTTTCTCTTACACTCTTGTGCTTTCTAGATGGCAATTTCTTTTCTAAAAAAATTGAGGAGATGATGCTGCCTTCAGCATATGCACATTTTATAACAATATGGCATCTTGAAATTGTTCTACAGCCCTTGATAATAATCTCTTTCTAAATTCTGAGCATAATGATAGCAATAGAATATATGGTAGCAATTTTATTATCCTCTTCAGAATACCAACAAAGTATGGATGAAAGAATTCCCTCATGAAGTGGTAACACGTCAATATACAAATTAAGTTGAATTGTATAGACTTGCTATGGGTGAGACCAGTTAACTTTTTAAATCCTAATCTAACAAAATATAGAACCTTTCAGGAATTAATAAGATCATACACTAAAGTAATAGCACAGCAGTACAACAAGAACTGTGACGTTTTTAAGGAATACTTTATGAGATAATTAAAAATCCTACATAAAACTGGCGGCTGTGTTCAATAGGAAAGGCAACCATTATTGTCTTTCTTCTGCATTCAGAATATCAATGCCACAGTGGCTTTAAGACTGAGACCTGTCAATCACAATTGATTTAATGGCAGTGATAAGAATTAAGAACATTAAATTCAAATCAGTTCTGCAACTGATGGTCTTCTGAGAAAGCAGAAAGGTCTAAGTATGTAAATATTTTAAGTCTTCCTTACCCAGGAGTTTTTAAGTTTTCTATATGATTATATCAAGGATTGTTGAAAGGCATGTTGCATATCAAGAGCAATTACTCATTTGTTTGCTTGTTTCTCTGAGGGATTTTGTTTGTTTGTCTGTTTTATGATGATTAATGGCTCCTTCACAAGGAAAGTCAAGGGGTAGGTTCTGATCTCTTCTGCCTGGTGACAGTGAGAAGACCTGAGGAAATGGCATGGAGCTGTATCAGGAAAATGTTAGGAAAATGTTCTTCCTTGAGAGGGTGATTGGGCACTGTAACAGGTTCTCAAAGGCACCAATTCTGCTGTCCAAGAAACATTTGGACAATGCACTGAGACATAGAGTTTGAACTTTGGTAAGACTGTGTGGAGCTAGGAATTGCACTTTCAGTGTTCACTTTCAACATGAAATACTCTATGATTCTTTGTAAGCATTCTTACTATGACTCCTTGTTTTTTCTCTGCAAGTCACAATTATGTTTTAACAATTTTTTGCAATTTTTTCCCCTGTATTTAATTTGAGGGATACAGTGGGTAGTTTAAAGTGGTTTTGATCTATTAAATTATAAATCCAAAAGTTAGGGTATGGACTTTAAGTAAAAATTGGAGAAAGACAGGCACATCTACATGGAATAAGCATTTAATATAGTTAAGATTCAGAAGATTTATATTTCTACTGAATACAGAGGGAGAATGGACAAAAATTTTACACTGCATTCATGACTTTAAGACAATTAAAGACAAAACTGGGCAGCTCACAACATTTATTACTAGAATAGAAAGCATGAGAATCTCTCAGGTGAATAACGGGCTCAGTGAAAGGAAAGTTTTTTCTCTGTTTCCTGCCACCCATGGAACAATTTGACTCACTATCTATAAATCTGAATTGTTTCATTGACAAAGTTTTTTGTGTTTGATTCACATTTTTTGGGGGGGTGCGGGGGGGGAGGTGAGGGAAGCTGGGGGTGAATTTAATGCGGTGTATATTAGATTCTGTATATTTTATGTTAATTTTTTATTATATTTATATATTTATATTTTTAATTTTCTTTTTTGTTTTTCCTGACACTATGCAGAAGTTTTCATATCCTAAGTATAATTTGCAAATAATAGATTCTCTGTTCATAAACAGAACAGGATTAAATTTTTGATTTGGAGAAGTGGACTGGAGGTATAGAAATCTATATTTTCAAATAAATTTTTATCAATTTTTAATTAATCGTTAAATTATAGAATATCTTAAGTTGTAGGAACTCATAAGGACCTGTAAAGATCATTGAATCTACACAAGATCACCCAAAAATCAGACTGTATGTCTTAGAGCATTTTACAGACATACGTGAACTCTGACAACTCAGTGCCATGAATCTGAAAAGGCTGTTCCAGTGCCCGACTACCCTTTGGTTAAGAAACTTTTCCTGATACCCAACTTGAATCTCCCTTGGTGTAATTTCCTGCTGTTCCCTCAGATTCTATCACTGGTCACCAGAGTGAGGAGATCAGCGCTGCCCCTCCAGTCCCTTTTGTGAGGAGTTGTAGGCTGCACTGCAGCCTCCTGTCAATCTCCTCTTCTCTGGGCTGAATGAACGAAGGAACTTCAGCTATTCCTCCTACTTCTTCCCCTCTAGACCCTTAACAATCTTTGTAGCTCTTTTTTTTACTTTATGTCCTTTTTGTTCTGTAGCACCCAAAATTACACACTGTGCTCAAGGTGAATGTGCCTCAAGTTTAGAATGTTGACCCATATTGTTAATGTACCACCATGAACTGCAAAACTTAAATTGTTTTATTTAGAATTCTTAAAAGATCAGAGTTTAAAAAGATGTCTCAGCTTTAACTGTTATCAGTTAGACACACAGCAGAATGGACAGTGCAGTAAATGGCTTTCTGAGTGCTCAAGTTTTGTTGCTGTTTTTTGTTTTAATTTCTAATGGCTGTTTAATGAAAGGAAATAGGAATGAGGCCTCTTGAGATCCCTTCAAAACATCATTATCCTCTGTTTTTATCATTTTAGCCCCATTGTCAAATTTTCTGTTACATACTACAATACCACTTACATTTCTAAGATTTACCTGTTGATGATGCCAGCAGGAGAAGGGAGGTAATCTTCCCCCCGTACTCAGCACTGGTGAGGCTGCACCTTGAGTACTGTGTTCAGTTTTGGGCTTCTCACTGCAAAAAAGACATTGAGGCCCTTGAACATGTCCTTAGAAGGCCAACAAAACTTGCAAGAGGTCTGGAGCACAAGTCTTATGAGGAGCAGCTGAGGGAGCTGGGATTGTTTAGTCTGGAGAAGAGGAGGCTCAGGGGAGACTTTATTGCACTCCACATCTTCCTGAAGGGAGATTGTGATGAAGAGGGGTTTGGCCTCTTCTCCCAGGCAACAAAGATGACCTGAGCACATGACGGCAACTTCTACCAGAGAAGGTTTAGGTTAGACATAAGGAATAATTTTTTTTCTCAGAGTAATTAGACACTAGAATGGTCTGCCCGGAGAGGTGATGGAGTGTTCAAGAAGCATCTGGATGAGGAGCTACGAGATATGGTTTAGTGGTTTGTGGTAGCAATGGTAATGGGAGGGTGGTTGGATTAGATGATCTTAGAGTTCGTTACCAATCTTGTGATTTTATGATTCTATGATAAATACCTAAATTGAGTGGACATCAGAATTCACAGCACTAGGAGTAAAAATACTTGGCTGCTGTTTCCAGTTAACTGGGTTAAATAAATCATGGTTACTGCAGATACTGTCTATGTATAGCTTACCATAAGATACTAAACCAGCAGAAATTATACAATTTTCAGGTACCTTGCTTTAATCAGTATAAATCAGTTGTGCAACCACAGCGAAACGAGGGCTAAGAAGGGAGTACCTGTTAAAAACTGCTCTAATGCATTGCAAGCTTCTACTCATTTATTTTTGTTGTTTAATTGAATACTTCTAGTGCGAGCATTAAAATGTTGTTATGAAATTGTGCCTGATACATATTTTCAGATGGCAAACATAATGTACTCCTTTGTAGTGATGTCAGTGACATGAAGTATTCTATTTTTGTGTCTTGTGTAGAGAAACTTCTTAGTTTTAATTTGAAGGATCACATCATGTCCTCAGTGAAAGAAGACATTGCAAAGCAAGTTTTAAGAACTGTAAAATTAAAAATGTGAAATACAGTTAAAATTCTGAATAGAATCCTAGAATCATAGAATGGGTTAAGATCATCTAGTGTCAGCCGCTCTGCCATGGACAAGGACAACCTCTGCTAGATCACATTGTTCAAATTCCCCTTCAACTTGACCAGGGATGGGGCATCTACAACTTCCCTGGGCAATCACATCTCAGCACCACCATAGTAAAGAACTTAATATTTAAGGTAAATCTACTCTCTTTTAGTTTAAAGCCATTGCTCCTTTTTCCTTACTGATAGTAAGGCACTCTGATAAATGTTTTCTTTCCATCTTTCCTGAAGGCCTCCTTTAAGTTCTAGATTGCTATAGAGTCTCTCAAGAACCTGAAATACTTGCTTGAACAATTTTTGTCAAGAAAACAAAACAGGCTACTTCCTATGTAATAAGTTTACTTTTATGTGAGACTAAAGCTTTAGGAAAACATTGCAATTCTTTTTATCCAAGATTTTTTAAGCTTGTGTGTGTAACAGGAACTTCAACAAAAATGCTGCTGTGCACAGAAATTAAATGGAGCTAATCAAATATTCTGAGGAAGCATTACTTTAATTTTAGATTAGGTGTGTAAAACGGAAGAAGGCTTGCAATACTTGAGCATACAAAAATTTTGTAAACCAATATGTAGATTCCTTCAGTGTATCTTACATGATTTAACATTTATTCTTTAAATGCACAGCAGTATGTTAATGTTCATTCACCATCTTGGCACTACTTAAAAAGAATGGAGTTACAAAACGTTAGATGGCTACTTTTCAAAAGCAGTTAATAAGAGACATTTTCTTCTTTTCACATTATTGAAAACTTCTGAGGCAGTAAACAACAGGATATCATGTATATTAAATATACATGAAAGTCTCAAAAGCCGTTTATATTTTGAAAACTGAAGAATGTTATCAAGTGCTGATGAAAGAAAAAAATGTAAATGATCTTAAGGCTCCAGGGGGAAAAAGAAAAAAAAAAAAAATTTCAAAGATTCAAAAAATCTTGTTTATTTCTTAGTTTCAGAGAATAATCATAGAGAAGAATAAGTCACAAAAGAAAAAAAGAAACAAACAAAAACACCAATACTAAGAAACTGAAGATTACTGTCTCTAACAGAAGTAAAAATACAGAAGTGATAACATATTGGTCAGGTTGAATAACATGTGAATAACCTGTGTTTTTAAAGGGATTCTGAAAATTCTAGAAGTCTGAAGAAATAATTTTTTGAAATTGCAAAATTTTTAGTTCTTATAAATTTCTCAGGGATTTTACAGCTCAGTTGACATTTCCTGAAGCATGTATTGTCTCAAAGTTGCAGGACCTTTTACTGTATTTTCTTTTTGCAAACTTTACCATCCTTACTGATTTATCCAGGTACTTAATACTTGAAGATAAAATTTCTTCTCAATAAGCAAATTAAAATAAATTTTGTCACTAAATAGGTATTTTTAATATTAGATATTAAAATGGTAATTTGGGCCCATAAAGAATGTTCTGACAAACTTTTTAGACAGGTGTCATTAAGGACATAATGGTTCATTGATTGATTAACCTAAATATTAATTACAAAATCTATTTGTATGCTTTTAGACTGACTATAATTTCGCCTTGTTTTTCAGAAGTGAACAGGGCCCAGCACTTCTCCAAAAAAAAGTTGTGGACTAGCAAGCATTCCCTAGAATTTTTCTTAAGCAAGTGATTATACCTCATAAAATTCCATGGTATTAAAAAAAAAAAGAAATTATAACCCAGCTATTAGAGTTCTGTCTATATATATGTTTATGTCTGTTCAATTCCTAAACTACTAAAGAATCATTGATGTATATATATTTTTTTTCTGTGATAACACTATTAAAATAGAAGGAAAGCTGGTTTTTGTTTGTTTGTTTGTTTGTTTGTTTGTTTGTTTTTTCCCAGCATGTAAAAGAATTCCACAGAATAATGCTAGATTGAAAAATTATGGAAGTATCAACTACATTCAACCCTCTGAGCTATGCACAAAATATTCAAATAACAGTATGACACAAAAAACTACTACCAGATACTACCAGATAAAGTGAAAAAGAAACAAATATTTAGGAACTGTTTACAGGCATGAAATTGACAACATTTTTAACAGTCCACTGTGGTATGAGGATAGGTATACCAGCAGATCCAAGAGGCCTCATGAATATAATTGGATAAATCTGTTGCCATGCTTCTTCCTAATACATAAGATTTGGATGCCTCTTGTATTAGTTTAGTCCTTCTACTGGGTTTATACTAATTTCCCTCAGAAAGCCTCAATTATGTTACCTACAAGCACATACAGTTCAAGAGTCATAAGTTCTTCACCAGAGGTATAAATGGAAAGAGTGACATAATGCTTCAGATTGTTCTAGATTTCAATTTTAGGTAAAAATAATAATAAAAAAATAAAATAAAATAAAATAAAATAAAATAAAATAAAATAAAATAAACAGACTCTGATCTGATTAATAAAATTTTTGTTTGAATTTGAGAATATTGGAGAAAATAATTATGTACCATTAGGGACAGTCAACACTTTACATACTACCTCTTTTCACCTTAATCAGCAGAACAGTGCATATTGTCTTATGGTAATTATAAGGTTCTGTCTTTCAGTAGTTCACAATACTGTTGGTGAAGAAGATGGAAGAAATGGAAGACAATAACGAGTATCTTCATCTTTTATCTCTGAATTCTATTTATTTGAATAAAGCAGTTTGTTGTACCTAGTAATTTCTGCTATTTTTACCCAGCAGCAGGAACCTACCTATACCCTGTCTCCTTTCTTTTAAAATCAACCATCTCAGCAGAGGAATGTAAAATACTTATGTCTCTAGTGAGGATCATTAAACTTTCTTTTGCTCTTATCTTTGACAAATAAAATACCAAATAATGTAATTTCAACTTTATTTATCTGTCTTTAGTGTATTTACAGTAAACATTAATACAGATATTAGTTTTCCCCAGGCCTGCAACATTATAATAAAATTCATATTACATATTGGGCTACAGCTTGATGCATCCTCACTAGATAAAGAGGAGGGGAAGAAGGGGCAATAGCTGCTCCTGACTCCTCATGTACCCTCCAGTCCCAACCAATGGGGAACTGGGTCTGGGTTTGCCCTGACACTGTGGGGCAGGCAGGGGTTATTGCTTTTGATTATTAACTTGATAAATTTACCTTCTGGAAGGAAGAAAACAAAACAAAACAAAACAAAGAAACTAGTGTCAGTGTCATAACTAGATTAACTTACTGCCACAGGAGGAATAAGATCTAGCCCCTCCCCTCTTGGCAAAAACAAAAGCCAGTCAAACAAAACAAAACCAAAGATTCCCATCAAACAGATAAACCCTCAGCATAAATGGAATTTAGCACTTGGCCTGTGAGACAAAAAAAAAAAAAAAAAAAAAAAAAAAAAAAAAAAAAAAAAAAAAAAAGAATCATAAAATCATAGAATGTTTTGGGATGGAAGTGAGCCTTAACAGTCATCTAGTTCCATCTCCCATTGTTTGCAGGGATGCCTTTCAATAGACAAGTTGACCAAAGCCCCACCCAACCTGAGCTTGAGCACTTAAAGGGTTGGGGCAGCCACTGCTTCTGTGGGCAACTTATTTAAGGTTCACTACACTGAGTAAAGAATTTTTATCTAATGTCTGATCTAAATTTACTGTCTTCTAGCTTTAAACTGCTACTCATTCCCTTGTTATACACCTTCCCCATCTTTCCTCTCCCCATCTTTTGCTCTCTTCAAATACCTGAAAGGTGCTTACACTGAGAGTGGGGCTGGTCTCTTCTCATTGGTGACAGGTGACAGGATGAGGAAAAATGGCCTCAAGTTGTGCCAGGGTAAGTTTAGGTTGGATATAAAGAAAAACTTATTTAGAGAAAGGGTTGTGAAGCAGTAGAATAGGCTCCCCAAGAAGGTGGTTGAGTCACTGTCTCTGAATGTGTTTAAAACCATTTGGATATGGTGCTCAGGAACATGATTTAGCAGAGGATTGTTGGAGTTAGGGTAGTATGGTTAGGTTGCAGTTGGACTTGATGATCTTTAAGGTCTTTTCCAACATGAGCAGTTCTATGATTCTATGATTCTATGATTCTGTGATTCCATGATTCCTGAATACTCCCCCTTTCAATACTTGGAAGGCTGATATAAGGCTCCCTTTAGCCTTCTCTTCTTTGAACTGAACAATACCAAATCCCTCAGCCTATCTTCATGGAAGAGTTTTTCCTATCTCTCTGATCATCTTTGTGGGCCTTCTCTGGACCCCCTCTAACAGGTCTACGTATCTCTTATATTGGAGGCCCCAGAGTTCAATGCAGTATTTCATGCAGAGTATCACAAGAGCAGAGCAGAGATGGAAAATCATTTCCCTTGATCTGCTGGCCAGTTCTCTTTTGATACAGCCCAAGATATTGTTGGCTTTCTGGGCTTCAAATGCAAATAGCCAGCAATGTTGTACCTGAAGAAACCCCTTGTGTTTTGTTGTTTGTTTTTTTTGCATCTCTAGACAAGTTTAGTGTCTGCTGTGCCTTTGCTTTGTTGCTCCCCTTCCTACACTCTCAGATAATATCCATATAGTATAACAAGCATATGTATCCCTGCCTCCACTCTGTGTGGATTTTGTTTCTGTGTTTTAGTTTGGTTAAGTGGTCCTAACTTAGCAAAGCTGGTCTCCTATCTCCCTTACCCAACTTCTTGTCAGTCAGGATTGAGAGCTCTCCTACCCTAAGGAAATACCTTCAAGTCTCTCCCCATCCTCATTTGCTCCTTCATGTCTGATGGCAATTTCACAAGGAATCCCAGTTTGTAGTGCCCTAACTAGCCAAAAGTATGACCTTCAGAGGT
Organism: Lagopus leucura; assembly: GCF_019238085.1. NCBI lineage: Eukaryota > Metazoa > Chordata > Aves > Galliformes > Phasianidae > Lagopus > Lagopus leucura. The sequence continues at coordinate 19,794,023 of NW_024962252.1, forward strand.
TCAGAGACTTGATTCTATTTTTACCCGTCCTGTACTGTACCAGTCTTGATAACTCTGATAAATTTCTTCTGCATTAGTAAGCAATAGGTCTAGTAATGCTTTCACTCACACCAATATCTAGTGAAGAAAATTTATGCTTGTATTATCACAAAAATCTTAAACTGTTTTTCAAATTCAGATTTTTTTTTCCCAAAAACTGAAGAAAAATTACAAAAGTAAAAATAGCAATGAAAAACTCAGTTGAAGAAAATTATTTTGTTTACAAAAAGTACAAATATATTTTTCTCTGAATAAGAACTTGAAAACTAAAAGTTTTTCACCTGGTTTATAGACAAATCCTTGTACAGCCATACTTTAGTGAAGGCATGTGTTCTTTTCACTTACATTTCCATGGTATTTACACAACTTGTTATCTTCTATTCCTTGTTACAAATCTATCTTCCTGTTATCCTTAAATCTGACATAAGATATAGCTTTATTCTACAGATACCATGGTAGTGATTATCACAAAGCAATATATATATATCTTTAATAAAAATACAAGCTACATTAATTGGAAATCTAATATAAGACCAAATTTTGTGCTGTCTCCAGGCATGGAGCAGAAGTTCTCTGCAGCCTAAGAGAGGCCCATGGTAGAGGAAGCTGTTTCTCTGCAGTTTAATTTTACATTAAGATTTATGCTTTTGAATTACAATTTTTATAGTGATTAAAAAAAAGAAAAATCTTCCTAACATTATAAAATTTGGACTAGACTTACCAATTTTCAAAAATATTTTCCAGAGTGAGGATGATATAGCATAACTGAGAATTTTGGATCAAGGGCATAATATAATTCTTCTCTGTCACTTGGGTATTAAACATGAATTACATCAGGTTATTACACCTACCACCTTGCCCAAAGCAATGATATTAATGTTTTTACAGAGCTATCAAAACCTGCTGTATCAGAGACTAGAATGATTTCAAATTATTATCAAGTGCAAGAGTAACACTGAGGAAAATCACATTAGAAGTAACGTGGAAAATATAAAGGATATTTCATACTTTAAAAAGGCCTAGTTGAGTGTCAGCTGTTAGCAAAAATGACAGCTTAATTTTCACTATTATTTTTGCTTTGATAATTATATAACTTTTTTTTTTTTCTAATATAGGAAAACATATTGCAGTATGTTTTAGAAAAAGTCAAAGCAATCCCACTGAAAAGCAATAATTTCTATAGTAAGTGTGGAACAAGTGGCTACCACCCTTTATAGTGATCTGTGCTTGATGGACTGTTTTAACAGTGATCCATGTCTCAGTTACCTGAATGAAAATTCTAAGAAACACTTCTAGAAAATCACTTCTAGAGAATCACAGATTTGTAGGGATTGAAAGGGACCTACAGAGATCATCAAGTCCAACTCCCGTTCCAAGGCAGGTTCCCCACACTAGGTCGCACAGGTAGGCATCCAGGCAGGTCTTGAACATCTCCAGAGAAGGAGGCTCCACCACCTCCCTTGGCAGCCTGTTCCAGTGCTCCGTCACCCTCACTGTAAAGAAGTTCCTGCGCACATTTGTGCGGAACTTCCTATGCTGCAGTTTCTGGCCATTTCCCCTTGTCCTGTCTCCACTCACCACTGAAAAGAGTCCGTCCTCGCCATTCTGCCCCCCACACCTTAGATATTTATAGACCTGGATCAGGTCCCCTCTCAGTCTCCTTTTCTCAAGGCTGAACAGACCCAGTTCACTCAGCCTTTCCTCATAGGAGAGATGCTCCAGGCCCTTCACCATCTTTGTGGCCCTCCGCTGGACTCTTTCCAAGAGATCCCTGTCTTTGTTGTACTGGGGAGCCCAGAACTGGACGCAGTACTCCAGATGAGGTCTTACCAGGGCAGAGTAGAGGGGGAGGATCACCTCCCTCGACCTGCTGGCCACGCTCTTTTTAATGCACCCCAGAATGCCATTGGCCTTTTTGGCCACAAGGGCACACTGCTGGCTCATGGCCAACCTGTTGTCCACCAGGACAAATATACCTCTTTTTATGATGAGCTCTTGAAAATGCACTTCTTTACTGTCATTCATGTGTAAAGCAGTGCTTAAAATTACAACATCTATTCAGTAGTTCTTTTAGATATATATTCTTTTCAGTCAGATCAGATTACACAATAGATTTTTTTTTTAATTAAAACATAAAAAGGGAGCAGCAAAATCATAAAACTAAGGAGATATATGACCTTGTTTTTGTGAAACTAATACATCAGGCTGGTTGCAATTCTTAGTGTGTTCTGAAGATTTTTGTCACGGTGTTGATGAAATTTTACTCCTCCTGTACTTCACCTTTGAAAACAGTTGTTTACAAATGTACATACTGCCAGAATGGGGTGACATGAATGAGACATAATTGTTAAGTGAGGAATATTTCTGATGAGAAGGATTTATAAAAATCTGGTAAAGACATAGGGTCCAATTTTTGAGTTGAATATCTGATTGCAACCCGATACATTCCATTTGAAAATTTGCAGGTAATGTATTTATGCTGACTAAAATTGAGTTGCAAAGATACAAAACAAATTGACATATTTTTCGTTAATCTTGAAATCTATTCCTAAATTCCTGTATTGAAATGGAAAGCATAAATGCATATTTTTTGCTGTTCACAGGACTGTGTGTAGGCAATGTTTGTCGTAGCTTGAGTTAGCACTGCACTGTGATTTCCTTGTGTTCTAGTTTCAGCCCAGACTGTTAATAGCCACCTATGTTTTGGTTGCTGCTGAGGAATGGATGCATGCCTGGGGCCAGGTTGGACTGCTTGGCTGGAAAGATTCATTGCCAGGATGGCACAGGGTAGGGGATGGCTGCATTGCCAGCTGTGCCAGGTCTCATGTAGCCCTTGGGCCCCAAGTTGAAAATGTGTGACGTACATCATGCAGAAGATTGTTGTGGGGACCTGTAGTGGGGCTGATTGAAGTGGACTTAATTTCATCATAGCAGCTTGTGTGGTCCTGCATTTTGGATTTGTGATTAAAACAGCATTAATAACAATGTTTTAGCTATTGCTGATCAATGCTTACACAGAGTGAAGCCTATTTTGTATCTCTCCTTGCCCTCCCAATGAGAAGGCTGGCAGAGCACAAGGAGTTAGGAGGGAACACAGCTAAGGCAGCTGGCCCAAAGTGATCAGTGATGCCCTGTACCAGATGACATTATGCACGGTGCTAAGAGCTCAGAGAAAGAAGGGAGAAGGGATCACATTCATGTTATGGCGCTTGTCTTCCCATTTAACTGTTATGCACCCTGCTTTCCTGGAAGTGGATGAACTTGTCTGCTAATGGCAAATAGAGAATGAATTTCTTCTTTTGCTTTGCTTGCATGTGCAGCTTTACTTTGTCTATTGTTATAAGCATGTATATTTTAAACATGGGCTAACAAGAAAGGAAGCTTAGTAATGACTTATTTATGTATTAGCCTTCTAAGTATAAAATAAGGTATTGTCCAGGGCTTTTTGGACAGTGAAACTTGGGAACAGTACTGACCCTGGTTCTGAGGATTTGGTTTATGCATATTTTCACTCCATAGGAGGGTCTGGATGCAGTATCATAAGCAGCACCATTTATTTAGTTCTTCATGGAAAAGGAACAGTGTGTACACGTGGAAAAGAAACAGTAGTAATCAAGACTTAAGAAACAAAGACACAATACCAGCTGAATCTAAAGCACAGTTTAGGTTAATTTTGGCTAATTAAGCATTCAATTCCCTACTCAATGAAAGTATAGTTCCATAACTGCCATAGCAGAAGAATGTCTGTCTGAATATATCTTTCTAAGTTCATATCATGTAAAGATAGGTATAGCACAAAAAATGACCTGACTATTGCAAGTGCAAGGGTACATGCAGATGAGAAGTACTGCTATATGAACATCTTCCAAAAAGTAAAGCTTAATTACATATGAACAATTATTTAACAGTTCTTAGTTTAGACTGGGAGGTGGAATGAGAAAAAAAGGAAAAAAAAGTGTGATAGATGAAGTTTTTAAAATCTGTGATTTTATGTAAATGCTTGTGAACTGTTTCTCTAAATTTATATATGCTATTTCTCTTCAGTGTATGAATACTTACAAAAATATTTCTTTTGCTGACTGTGAGAGCAGTTTAAATAGATTATATTTCTGTTTGTTGGGTTTATCTAATCAGTATGAGGATACTAGAAAGAATCTCCTGTGTTTACTTCTGCTTACAAAACCTTAATATAGAACCTATTGACATGATGGAGTATACTTTTGCCCATCAGAACCCTTCCTACAAAACCATTTGGAATGCTATTCAATTTATTGCATGAGTTACTCTTGTTTAAGTCATGTAGATACTGCTGGGTAAAATGACTCTCATATTTGAGTCTGATTAAAAAGAGAAAAAGAAAAGTTCATATATATTGTGCTCAAAAATTTTAATGAAAGAAGAATATAATTCATGGTACTAGCTGCTGGTCTTTTGAAAAGCTAAGATATTTTGATTCAGTGAGATGACAATCTTTGATACAAGCGAGATACAAAGAGATACAACATTCCTCATTTTATGAGGAATTTGGGAAATGTATTATATTTGCAGTTCCTTGAGCTGGGCATGGGATTAAAGAAATCCTCACTCATAAGAAAACATCCTGTGTATTGACCAGTAACCTTTTCCCTTTCCCCAAAATTCACTCCATGACAAGCTGTTATGGATATGTGAATAAATATCCCCGTATTGTTTGACCACTATCTTTTCATTAAAAATCACATTCTGCAGGTCAGAAAATTTAAAGATGGCTCATACTGATTAAAAATTTGTTGAGCATATGTTTTTGCAACTGAGAAAAGTTTGATGTTAACTGGTTTCTAAAATTTAGTCTTCTATGTATGTAGTTAGTCCATTTGACTGCACTGTACTTTAAATGGTATATTATGGTAAAAACAAGACTGAAAATGTTTAGACAGCTGTGTTTTGTTCATTTAGGACTGTCTTCTTTTTTTTCTTTATAGATAAATAGAACCAAATTATCACAAGAGCATTCAGATTTGGTGAATAAGGTTTTTAGTTTTTTTTACTACCATGGCACATATTTCTGCTTCATGGTGTTTTGGTTGTTGGGTAATTTTGTTTGTTTTTTCTCCCCATGGAAATAATGTTCCCAATACTCATGATCAGTTTTCTTTCGTTAAATACCTTTATCTTCCTCAAAAACAGACTTGATGCTCTAATGATAGATAATAATGAAATTGAAGAACAAGAAATCTGGAATGAGGCAATCCTGGATATACAACCTGGGGGATGAGAGGCTGGAGAACAGCCTCACAGAAGGGAATATGGGATTTTGGTTGATGGTGAGTTGAATATGAATAAACAGTGTGCCCTGGCAGCCAAAAGGGCCAGTTGTGTGCTGAAGTAGCACTGCTAGATGGTTGAGGGGAGAAACTGATCCTCTCTGTTCTGTGTTAGTGTGGGCTCACCTGTGTGCAGCTTTGGGCACTACAATATAAGAATGACATAAAACTATTAAAAGAGCATCCAAATGAGGGATACAAAGATAGAAAATGGGGAAGACATATGAGGAGTAGCTGAAGTTCCTTGTTTTGCTTAGAAGAAGAGAGTGACGGGAGACTTCATCATGGCCAATAGCTTTGTTATGAAGGAGAACAGAGGGACAGGTGCTGTTCTCTTCTCTGTGATGACAGTGATATGACCCAAGGGAACAGCATGGAGCTGCATCAGAGAAGGTCAACTCAATGGCTCAGGAAAAATTCTTCCCAGAGAGCTTGGTTGGGCACTGGAGCAGGCTCTTCAGCATAGTGACCTTGCTACCAAGCTTGCTGTGGCATTCAGGAAAAGTTTGGACAAAGTTCTTATACATATGATTTAACTTGTAGGTGATCTTGTGTGCAGCCAGAAGTTGGAATCAATGATCCTTGTGGGTCCCTTACAACTTGGGATATTCTACGATTACAAGAGAACTTTTTCAGTTCTGAGTTCTACTCCTGAATACATTCTATTACCTCAGTCCAGGGTTTTGAAACTTCGATGTTTCTGGAACATTCCTTTCGTATTAACAGCATATAAGGTTCTTAAAGGGTATTTAATCAACATTATGATCAAGGGAAATTACTTTATAGGAAAATACATTCTACATTTGATTATTTAGAATATTTAGCAATTTCTTTATGGAAACTCTGAAGTTTCATTATGTTTCAATGAACGACAATTCAAATATTTTGTGCTTCCCTCCAGGCACATTTTTTTTTATTTCTCACTGTACTACAGAGAAGTTACTCAGAGACAGCAAATATTGAGGTGGAGTATGGAAAGGGGTCTCACCTGTCTATTGTTTAGCACAAAATTTTGCCCTGAAGGAATGTCCAAGCCTTCAGAAAGCTTTTCTGTTAGCTTAAATGAGAGTAATTCTGAAGGCAAAGGCCTACTCTCAGCAGGTGCTTGGCTTGTTGTATGAAGCTTTCCTGAATATTTCATTACTGATAGGAGCAGTCTTTCACATACTATGAGATTTATTAACTGTTTCTTACGAGACCTTAGTCCATCTTTCTATCCATAGCATTTTCAGAGTTATTCCTGTGGACTCTGATTGCTTCTCTGGTCATCAGACATTCTACCATAAATCATAGCATGCCAATGAAAGTATCCTTCTCTCTGTTTCTTTGTAATATCAGGCATTGTTTGCATTCAGTCAATGAATTCATCTTCTTGCCTTTTTTTTTTTTTTAATAAGAAATATTTTCCTTCCAGTAATCTAAGTAAGTGTTCTTAATTGTGCCACTATACATTATGTGGGAAAACTGACATGATAAAAACAGGGTCTGATGTTGTCGTGAAAGATTACGTATAAATGATGCTTATTTCTACTTTCAGACCATTTCCTGAATGCAGGATTCATACAATTAGTTCAAAGTGTGCTGTTGGAAGTAGCAAAAACACCCCCACAATCTGTCAGAAATATTGATTGTCATAGCCTACTGAATTCTGACTCAAGATTTATCTGCTTGAAAGTCCTTTTTAGTTTGTTAAGTTCTCCTAGTAAGCTTCATTTCTTTAAAGGAAAGTGATCTTCGAGCTTCACTACACCTTTAAAATTCTGTGCAGAACTCCTACTGCCTTGCAAGGGAATTCAACAAGCAGTTGAATGTAGCTCACAAGCTACATTCACATCAGGAGACAATTAGCTGAGGCTTTGTAGTGAAGCTTCTGTAAGTCAGATAGCTCCTGTAGGATTTATATGGAGAAACAGAACTGGATAATTAGCAAAATATTAGTTAAATAATATGAAAAATAACTATATCTAGTAAAACTAGTGTTCAGAGAAAAAGAATATATTGAGCTTTTTGTAGAATACATTTAATCATTTTTACCTTTGTTAAATTCATTTCTGACCATTACAGCTGAAATTGTCACAGAAGGTCACAGTTCTGTTGCAGCTGACTTTCTTACTAGAAAATCAAGATTGCTTACTTTGTGTATCTGAATATAGTATGACAAAAAAAACCACGGCATGGTATCCAAAAATGTCATCTCATGTACAAGAGTACATTACCCTAGACATGTTCTTTCTGTTTTATTTACAGTATTTGTACATTAATTTAGCATCTTTTTGCCTTATGATGAGAATAATTGTTTTAAATATTGATATAATTCTTATACATATTGCTCTAGTTTCAAGTTTGCATCAAGCTTATTTTGTAACATGGATTTTATTATTATTACAATTTGCTCTTGGATTTCATTATGGATCAAAAAATACTTGTAGAAAAGCAGCCAAATAGACCTAAAAAAAAAAAAAAATAGCTTATTTTCTTTTTTAATAAACAAATAAGGACATTGCAATATTTCTAAAGAAAGGAGATTCTGTGCATGATCAAATCTACATTATAATCCATTTACCTCAAACATCTAAGTTTTCACATCTGCAGTATTGAAGTACATAACTCATATATCATGGTTAAAAACACAAGAGACTTCTATGGAAGTAATAACCTTGAACCTAGGCCCGTATCACTACAAGACTAGCTGAGGGCAAAAAATTTAAGATGTTTTGGGCCTCTTCAAGGTATCAAGTAAATACTGTCAATACCGTCAATGCCATTTTAATTAAAAAAAAAAAAAAAAAAAAACGAAAACCAGTCTAGTGAGCAACAGCATAGTTCATACACTTCAGACATTTCAAAAAGTGTAATTTCAGACTCATTTCTGGCACTGACTGGGGGGAGTACACTCAAAAAACAATAATTCTTTTGAGCCTTGGAAGTACTGGATGAGCGCTGAGAAGACTCAAGATAAGGGTTGGGTTGTGTGACAATTGTCTCAGGCAGAGTGTTAAAGTGTGTTTCAGAGCTAGTGTGAGATAGGAGTAGATAGTTATAAGCTTTGTGATATAGACTGTGTATAGATTGTGATATAGATTTTTCCCCAACTCTGTTTATCAATGTATCTGTAGACTGTATATTTCTGTACTCCACTAATCACTGATTACTGTAATAGAAGCTGTCTTTAGAGCTTGATCTGAGAGTACTACCTGTGAAAAAGTAGTTTAAGCAAACACCATAGTATATATTAAGTATAGACATAGTTCACTTAAGATGCTGTTTTGGGAAAAACAACACAAAAAAGAGGGAAGAAGGGAAGGCAAGGGAAAAAAAAAAAAAAAAAAAAAAAAAAAAGGAGAAACCTTGGCCATTGATCATTTAGCATTTCTACTGACAGATCTAATGCTCCAAAACTGCACCCTACTATGCATCCAAGAAATGTTCTATGAAAGTCCTGTAGTTTCTCTTTCAAAGAACCATAGAATCATTGAATCCTTAGAGTTGGAAGGGACTTATAAAAGTCATCTAGTCCAACTCCCCTGCAATAAACAGGGACATCCACAACTAGATCAGGTTGCCCAGGGCTGGATCCAGTCTCTCTTTGAAAGTCTCCAAGGACGGGACATCTACCACATCTCTGGGAAGCCTATTCCAGTGCCTCACTATTCTCTGTAAAAGTCTTTTTCCTTATATCCAACATAAATCTACTCTTTTTAAGTTTGAAACCATTTCCTCTTGTTCTGCCACCACAGACCGTGCTAAAGAGTCTGTTCCCTTCTTTCCTGTAAATCCCCTTTAGATGCTGAAAGGCTGCTATCAGGTATACTCAAGCCTTCTCTTCTCTAGGCTTAACAGCCCCAGCTCTTCCAGCCTGTTCTCTTAGAAGAGGTGTTCCATTCCATGGACTATTTTTGTGGCCCTTGTCTGGACACGCTTCAACAGGTCCAGGTCTCTCCTGTGCAGAGGTCTCCACATCTGAACGCAGTACTCCAAGTGAGGCCTCACCAGTGAGGAGTAGAGAGGCAGGGTCACTTCCCTTTATCTGCTGACCATGCTTCTTTCGATGCAGCCCAGGATATGGTTTGGATTTCTAGGTTGTGAGGGCAGATTGCTAGCTCAAGTCCAGCTTCCCATCCACCAGTACCTCAGGTCTTTTTCAGCAGAACTGCATACAATCCTTTCATCCACAAGCTTATATTGGTAATAGGATTGCCTTGACCTAGGTGAAAGACCTTGCATTTGGATTTGTCGAACTTCATGAGGTTCACCTAGGTCCACTGCTCAAGCATGTTTAGGTTCCTCTGAATGGCATCCTATTCCTCAGGTGTGTCAACTGTATCCCATTGCTTGGTGTCATCAGCAAACTTGCTGAAGGTGCACTTGACTCCACTGTCATTGTTGAAGATATTGAAGAGTACTGGTCCCAGCACAGAGTCCTGGGGGACACCACTCATCACTGATCTCTATTCAGACATTGAGTCATTGTTCACCTCTCTCTGAAGTCGATCCTGCAGCCAATTCTTCGTCCGCTGAATAGCCTATCCATCAAATCTGTATCTTTCCAATTTGGAGAGAGGGTTGTTGTGGGATACCATTTCAAAGGCCTTACTGAAGTCAAGATAGGTGACATCAGTGTTTCTTCTGTTGTCCATTGATGAAATGACACCATGTGTCTTTCCAATCTTTGCTAATTGGATGTATCATGAAGAGAAGCCTGTGAAATATCTTGTTGATGTACATTTATAGTAAAAGTATCAAGAGTGCCTTCATTCCATCATGTAGTACAGATAATCTTCAGTCATACCAGTTGACAAGCATTCTTTCTCGCTCTTTGAATTAGATGTTAAATTGCTCTCTCTCTACCGCAGAAATTAAATGAAAAGATATTTACAAAAATAAACTGTTTTTGATGAGGTTATATTTTATTATAAATGCACACATTTATTTCCTTTTCTTGAAAGTATATTTTTTAAGTTTGTTGTGAGTTATGCCCGGTATGCAGCTAAGAACCATATAACCACACATTCACTTTTCCTCCACTACCATTGGAACTGGAGAAGAGGAAAGGTAGAGTAAAAGTAAAAAAAAATCATGGGAAAGAGATGTGGAAAAGGAAAAAAAAAAAAAAAAAAGGAAAAATAAGGAAGAAAGAAAGAAAACAAGTGATGGAAAGGCAGTCACTACCTCCCATAGATAGACAAATTCCTAACCAACTCTTGAGCAAAAGTTGTCTAGCCTACCTAAACCCTATCCTATCTGTTTTAATGCTGGTTAGTTCAGGTTATTGGCCTTGTTGTATTCCTTCCCAGCCTCTTACTCATCTACACTCTTGTGCACATCGTGGGGAGCAGAGAAAGAAAATCCTTGACACTGTGCAAATTTTGTTCAGCAATATCTGAAACATCACTGTCTATAGTAGAAGCCAGGATTCTCAGAAGTCTGGAATTTTCTTTCATCAGAAAGTGCATATGAAAACAGATATTATTTTCTCTGTTCTCTAGTTTTATTCATAACTGAAAATAACAGTAGTGCTACTCCTTGGTTGCTCTTTTAACCCATAGAACAGAAAGCTGTGTAACAAACCCTGGCTTCCTGATTTGCTGTGGAATTCAGTGGGTGTCCATATGAAATACTTCTGATTTTCTTTTCTCTTGCTTTTGTTTAATTCTCATAAAACACCAATGAAAAATCTCAATAAAATAACATCCTATTCAATCAAGGGGCTTTACATGCTACTTTACATATTTTTATAAAGTTTCAATATGAAAGAAGCTTTTTTTTTTTCAGTCTGCTCATATTAGAAGAATAGTTGAGAGAGTTCTTATCACTTGTCTAACATTAGTAGAACATTGAGCAAGACCTTTCTGTCAGTATTTTGTTATAAAGGATATCCCTTCCCCTTGCCATCATCTTATTTCTAACAGAGTGGAATTCTTTCTCTTGAATGTGGTGGAGATGTTCCAAACATTGTCTCGTCAAAACTTTTTACATGGCACAAGCAGTGCTGGTATTCCTTATCAAATAAATCTTGAAATACCTTTAATGTATTGTTCATTTTGCATCATATGTTTTTCCTGTGTAAAGAAAATCCTCATAGCACTTCTTAGAGAGAAGTCTAATATGAACAGGTGAGCCATAAGAAGACATGGATTTTGAAATGCTTCTTGCTGAAACACTTTGATCACTGGGACTCAGCATTTCCTAGTAGAAAAATACTATACCAATGCATATTAATTTACTCCTGCTTCTCAGTCGTTATACATCAAAACAAACAAACAAACAAACAAACAAAAAAACCTGTTTAACTTAAAATTTTCACAAGAATTATTTTGCATTCTTTCTTCTTTGTTTCTCTACTTGAGAGCTTGAACGGGGATTAACAGGTATATTGTATTCCCAAACTTAGATATATTCACTAGTATCTGGGCTTTAATATAGAAAATTCTACAGAATAATAGCCCTTTGAAGAAATCTGTCCAATAAAGAAATCTTTTACAAACTGCATGTTCAAATAATATCCTTTTACAGTTAATGAGCTACATCTGGCATAGAATTTCTTCAGTAAAATGGGAATAATACTTCACTTGATATGCACTGTATGAAAATAAATGAAGCAATCTAACCGTAGGGGTGAATGTTGCAAGAGAAGCAGAATAAAGTTACTAATAGAAATATATAGAAACCAGCTTCTCTCACTTAAGCACTAAATTTCACTGAAATTTTAGAGGCCAAGATAAACAATTCTCACCACTCAGGTTCCTTATTTCATCAATGGAATGCATCTGAATACACAGAAGAGATAGGAGTGTCACAAGCCAATATCCTTCTCCTTGGCTTTTTTGTATTTTTTTTATATTGTAGAAATTGTTTTGAGTGTGTGTGCTATGTAGTATCAGAGTACAGAGAAACCATGCATTAAATCAATTGAGCTGTTTGATACTACTGCTAAGTATTATTAAAGCGGGGTAGCTGGTGTTTGAATGACTTAAATTGTTAAAGATTTTAAAGTAATGCACTGCTCTGTGCAGTAACTTAATTTACCAAGCCCACGTACTTATTTTTAAAATTCAGTTTTTCTGCAAAGAATATCTTCTAAACTTCATGGTAAAGCTAAGTTACATTGCTTTATTACTGGTAAGTTGTACTTTCAGTTTATGCTTAAATAAACTGAAAGTAGCACCAAAATATTCTAAAAACCTTTTATCTTGTTATTTATACCTTTTCTATTTTTCACCAGTTATTAATGAAAATGTTATTGTTTTGAGGTTATGACTTTATAAAAATTTTGAAGCATATTTTGATTACAATTATTTTTATTTCTTGCTTGTGTTTGTCTAAGCAGACTAAGATTTTGTGACTTAGAGACTGTTTTTTTTTTTTTGTCCCAACTCCTTAGCAATTTCTTTTTTTCTTTTTTCTTTTTTTTTTCTTCTCTTAAGTTCAATATCTCAGTTGTTATGTTGCTATACTTTGTATAACGAACTCCTAGACTTATTAAAGATACCAGCTTTCATGGTTCTGTGAAAATACTGTCCTTTGGACTGTACTCCATTCTCTCCCATCCATGTGGACATGAATGATATTACAAAGGAGGTCTCTGAGATTATCAAAAGTAAGTACATATCTTAGATAGCTTGTGGGAATATCAGAGCAGGACAGGTAGTATTTTCTTCAACCCCAACCGTCAAATAGAAAGACTTGGGTAAGATTTACTGCATCCCGTGAGCCAGTGTCTGGCTGCCCAGCTGAACTGCAGCTTAAAAATCACAGGACCTTCACAGAGTCCTGAGAACAGCTAAAGAGGGACCAGATTCTGAGTGTCAAGTGAGGCAAAACATAGTGTATCAGTAAGTTACTGAGGACAGTTTAGCAATTGGTTTGTGAAAACATGTTAACTCGATACTGAAGAGAAGTTGTACCTGTGGCAATGAGGAAGAGCCAAGAAAATGGTTTGACAATGTTGTAATACTTGTCAGAAATCAGTGGATATGGGCACCCCTCTTGCATGTCTCTAGGTAAATATATGCTGCATGGAAAACAAACTGGAGGGATTAGAAGTCTGTGTATATTCAGAGCTTTAATCTCATTGGGATCACTCTTTGCCCATGTAAAAAGTTGATGTCCTTCCTGTTAATAAACTCCCTTTAAGTATTAGAAGGACACAGTGAGGTACGTCCTGAGCCGTTTCTTCTCCTGATGAAGAAGCAGATGTTGAAGCAGAAGCAAGATCTCCATGACATCAGAGGCAGATGTTGATGGCAGGTGATGGACTTCGAACCTTTTCAACACTTTTCTGCTACATTTTGTTGCTGTGTTATAGATTGCAGCAGAGTGGCAGACTAAAAAAATGGTGTCAGACATGGAAGTGTGTATGAAGCAAAGGTGTGGAATTGAATTCCTCCATGCAGAAAAAAAATGCACTCATTGATATTTTGTCAACTGCTGCTGAACATTTATGGAGACCAAACTGTGGATGTGAGCACAGTGAGCCAGTGGGTGGTGCATTTTAGGAGTGGCAACAATGATAGTGGGTCACCTGTGCTGGTGCAGATTGTTGTAAGTGTGTCATAAGGTTCTTGTTCATGGTTGGTGAAAATGCATAGCTGATAGTGGTGACTATTTGAAAAAGTGTGCTTTGTAGCTGAGAATTTGCTCTACTGAATAGTTGAATTGTGCTTTTGTATTGGTTACAGTTTCCATGGAAATAAATAAGAGGAATTACTTTTGGAGCAACCTTCATAGATGCCATCCTGGACAATTCTTCTTCGTTCAGTGCAGCCTATACAGCCAAAAGGTTCAACACTTATGCCAGAGCTAATCACCATTCCATGAGTTACAAGAGTAGTTAGATAAAATCTATGACATTAAATCTGTATTTTTAGGTCATATAACATGAAACTATAAAGAATAATAAAGGAATGACAGAACATGTTTTGAAGTAAAATGCTGTTACATTTCTATAGAAAAGTGCTGACTGACTTGCTGAATCTTACCAGGGATAGCAAAGAATCAAAGGCTTGTAAAATAATATGAAATGAAATCATCATATTTTACAGGAAATTAAAAACCAGATATCTAACATTTTCTTTGCCTCATAAATTTCTACTGTGGTAATAATTTCTCATTGAATACAATTATTAGATTCTGATCAAACCACTTGGGACAATTGTAAATTTAGGCAAATATTGACATTTAATTTATATTCTTTCATCAGAAGCCCTGTCAGATTTAGCGATCCAAACTTTATTTTTCTTCAACGTAATAAGTTCAGATGAATGCAATGCATGTACAATTATTTTGAAGATTTTTATGATAGGAAGCATCATGCACACATTGTCACATGTCAGCTGGATAAAAACCATGGCTATCACAGCTAGATCACTTCAAGGGAGGGAGGGAGTACTCAGTTTTGATGCTCTTCACATTTTACAACACTGAGAAGAATTCCATTTGTCACTGGTGGTTTAACAGTGGAGACACCTGTTCACATGGAGTTACTGTAGATAGATAAAACCCCGTAACTCATTCCTCATGGGCAGTTACACAGAACAGCTGCCAGAGAGTAATGACTTCCAGTCACAACTAACATAGAATTAATTTAAACCAGAAACCTAGTAATAAAACCATGTAATCCACTGTCAGTCAGGGAGCTCATTAAAGTAAACTAAGGTCACACAAGAGGACTGTAGCAGATTCAAGCACAGAAGCATTTTTAAGAATCAGACCACGCTGAGGAAGGAACCAAAGCATCAGTATATAGCTTGTTTTAAAACATAATAGATAGATAGATAGATAGATAGATAGATAGATAGATAGATAGATAAAGAGGAAACAGAAAGTTTACACTTCAATGCTTGATGAAATTTCAATATGATGAAATAAAAAACAATATATTTTCTTAGGGAGTGATAAAACATTTTTTAGGAAACAAGGCAACACTTGCAAATGGTTTGTTGGCATGATTATGTAGGCTACAAATATCTTCTGAGAGGAAATGAACAGAAAACAGGATAGAGATATTCTTTAATCATTCTGTAAAATCTCTTCCATTTTATCAAATAAATAAAAGAGTTTATGTGAAAGCATTATGGGATGCTGGATGTTAGATTTGTGAAATACAGAATCAAAAGTTTAGGGAAGTAACTCAGCATTTCTGAAATTAATGTATAATACTATTCAGAACTAATCACGGGAAAAGGGCAGAAGGTCTGATGGATAACTAAGAAAGAAAAAAGTCTATATTTGGTTAAGGAAAATGAACAGATAAAGCAAAGTATGAAAAGGACAAAGAAGGTTATGAAGCAAAGCCAAATTATTTATAAAAGCTAAAAATGACTTGAGAGGATTACCCAGGAAAAGAAACAAATAATAAAAGATATTGCATATGTAATGGTTTTGAAAGGAAATATAGTCAGAGTGCTCTGATCATAAGAATCCAAATCATGATATGTAGAGAAGCCTTAGAATCTTTTACAGAATACATTTACCCTGCTTGTGGAGTTCTTTCTTCAAAGCACAAGAAAATTCTCAAACAAGAAAAGGTCATGTTGTCTCCCCTTGAATGAAAATAAAATACTCAAAAATCTCAGGTCTATGGAGCATCCTTCCGTAATGAATCTACAATAAAGATGATAGTACAAGTTCAAGAGATCAGAGGCAAGAAACTGATATTGTAAATATGATTATATATATGATATGGAGAACATAATTATGAAATGTTCTTCTCATGATCATGTTCAACACAAGTGCTATTTAAGACAGATCAGACAGCAGCTTTATTAGCTATAATCATAGCAAAAGAATGTTCAGGCAGTATCTCCACTCCAGGAGAGGACAGAGACCTGAGACAAGGAGCTAGGAGATCTGATTTACAGGTCTCTAGAGGACCTATCACAGAGACCTGATTTACATGGAATTTCAAAGAAATGAAAGAAGGAAAATATTTCTAATGTTAGCAAAGCCAAATGTGCATTCTCGGGAAGAATGAACTCCTGGTAAATATTTATGAGAGCTGCTCTGAAAATACCGATATTATTAAATTAATTACTATTATTTTTTTTCATTTATGTTCATCTAAATTTAAGGTACAGATTATCTTATCTGACTGTTATTTTGAATA
This sequence comes from Lagopus leucura, assembly GCF_019238085.1. Lineage (NCBI taxonomy): Eukaryota > Metazoa > Chordata > Aves > Galliformes > Phasianidae > Lagopus > Lagopus leucura. The sequence goes on from NW_024962252.1 coordinate 19,810,469, forward strand.
TTAAAATGAGAAAACTCATCATTTATGTCCCTATCTATCTTCAGTTTCCTCATTCTGAAGAATTTCAAGAGAATAAATGAATAAAACATTATATTTCTTTGGATCAAGAAGCTCAATTTATGTTTCAGGATATCCTTTACCTGCACTATTAAGATTTAGTAGAAGTCTTAACTCCTGCATCAGTTACATATTTGAATTAAGACTGAATCCCTGTCCTATGCAAAGGCAATAAAATAAATAACGTTATATGTAAAGGAAAGAGAGCAGAAGTCAAATCACAAAGGATTGTTCATACTGACATGTATTATCTAAACGTTATTAGTTTTGCAATTGTTATTTAACCTTATATCTCAGCGAGATTGATACACAGAGGTTCAAAGCAACTTCAGGGGCTAGTTTAAGAGAACAATTCCACAAAGAAGGCCTTTCAGAAAAAGTGAAAATGATTGTTGGTGAATGTGACAGGAATGTGAAAGTAAGCTGCCAAGAATGGCTTAGCTGGCATGACTATACTAGAGCCAGGCAATATAAAAGACAAGAAGATCCTTTGTATTTAAACTTGAAACCAAAATAACAACTTCACAGTGAGATCATTAACAGAGTTTCTATTCATGTGCAAAAGTGTGTTTCTCCTGGTTAATGATTTTCCTCTATGTGGAAGAATGGCATAGTGAAATAGGTACAGACATTAGAGGGGTTCCTCATAGAACTTGGATCTAGCAGCCCTGGGTCCAGTTCCCAAAGTACAATTCCTGAGAATCATGTGGTACACATAACCAGTTGAATTGGATTTTACAAACTGCTGACATATACAGATTTTTACTATCAGGAGTGAGTATGCATGAACCAGGACTAATGGAAAAGTAAATTTTTTACCTTGGTAACTACTGAGAAATTTTTGTTATTTTAAAATTCTGGCTGTTAGTCTTAAGTCTAAAATTAATTCTTCCCCAGTCATCTAAGGATTATGAGATCTACTGGTGCACTGTTAGGACCTTTTATAGTTGATATTATTCCGTGGCATATAAGATGTCTCTATGAAATACAATAGTGTATTTGGTAGCAAGAGAATCTTGGGCTATTATATTTTATCGGTACAAGTTCATTTTCTAAACTCATTTTGCTCTTTTTTTTTTTTTTTAACCATTTGCTAATTTTTTTTTCTTTGCACTTCATTGGAAACAAAATGTAGAGCATAATAGAATTAAAGCTGGGAAGGTATCTTTGTGTTTTAAAGTTGCTAAGTCTTGAAATATTATTATATGTAACCTAAATATTAAAGACAGTCTAATAGAATAAAAAATGAAGGGGAAATAATAATAACAACAATAGTGGTATCAGTAATATAACTATTAATAATAATGATCTTTGGAATTATATACTTAACAGAAAACGTGATGCACAGTGGAATTTCTTATCATTTGCTGACCTCATACCCTGCTAGTCCCTGAGTAGCAGCTGATCCCCTAGCCAGTTCCCCCCAGCTTAATTGTTCTGCACAATGTGAAACGGTATGGAATATCTGCTTGGACAGATACATCAGATGTCCTGGTTGTGTCCTTTCCCAGCTCCTTGTGCGCCCTCCCAACACCCTCACTGGCAGGACAGTATGAGTAGCTGAAAACCTGAAATGACCTTGGTCTGTACGGTACTGCTCAGCAGTAAGTAAAACATTGGTGTGCTGTCATTGTTTTTCTCCTAACTACAAAACATGGCAACATACCAGACGCTATGAGGAAAATTAACTGTGTAAAAGAGAAAACTACAACATGTGGGCTGATGACCTCCACAGGTCCCTTCCAACTGCAACAATTTTGTGATTCCGTGACTTCTTAATGTTATGATCCACTCACAGTAATAAAGAACTAATATTCCAGAAAAATTAAGTACTGTAACAGGCAAGCTTGTTCAAAAGATAGCCACCATTAAGAGGTATCTAATCCTATACTGTATTAATTAATCTTTCTAAAAGTCTGTGAGAAACTAGCATACAATTTTTTTTCCTATGGCTCCTGAAAAATTATAGAATTTATTTGAGAACTCTTCTGAGATGTAAACTACAAAATAGATCAAAAAATCCTCTCAAGATTATATTTAGTTACAAGAAAATAAAAGAGTGAAAATATTTTTTTTTCTACTTTTCAAAAAATATATTTTGGGGGGAAAAGTAACATTTTTTGAATGCAAATCTGTGGGTTAAAATCAAGTTCTGTCCCTACTATAGCTCCACAAGTAAAACTTAAATGGACTTGGAGGAGTTTTCACTTTTCCCATGTCCTTCACCCAAATCAGACACTCATACGACTTGGTTATCTTCCAGTGACTCCATGCATTTTCAGCTGTAGAGAATTCTTTTGAAAAGATTCATGAAAATTTCATATATAATTTGTTGATGAAATGTGCAGACATATAATGTTGGTGAAATTTCTTAGAGAATACAGATATTCTCTAAAAAAATTGCACAAGCTAAGGTTCGTAACCTCTTTTGATGTAAAATTATCTAAAGGGAATATCTTTGGAGTAAAAATAGATAGAAAATAGATAGAAAATAATCTCTATACTTTTAAAATATCTAGTATCATATTTTAGAGTTATTTTCTAATATGAAACCTACTGTGTTTAGCAATGATAATAAATATGTTAGTAAAAATACAGGAGAAGAGATCTCATATGCTAAATTTGTATTTATCAAAACTTCTAATGATATTCCTGTGACTATATAACTCTCCTCATATTCATTTAATACACTACTGATGCTAGTAAATTATGTGTGGCAATAAGATTAATATGATCTGACCTCTGTACAGGAAAACTAAGACAAATTGAATTCAGAAGGAATACTGGAAGACGTCACTATAAATATTACTCATCATTTTCCTGCTAATCTTCATACTCATATTCATGTAGGAAAATATATAACAATTTATTTATAGTATCAAAATTAGCAGGTATGAAAGAAGTAGCCATACTCCATTTTCCACCTCTATATCCTCCAGCAGTTCTCATCTTTGAAGGAAAAAAGTATATTCCATCCTTATGACTCAGGATCCAGAGCAGGACTCCGGTGTTGTTCATAAAATGGATATGGGGATGCTGCTACTTTGGATCAAGTAATTTATAATCAGTAATTTCAGAAATGCTGACAGTCAGTTACAATATTGTTAGGTTAGTTAGAAATTAACTAAATTATTTGTGTTTTGTACCATGTTAGGAAGTTGTTGATTCAATTTTTTCAATATTTGATAATTGAATGTGATTAAATAAATTGTCAACATTGTATTTCTGAATCCTTCCAGAAAGATGCAGATATTTTTGAAACAAAAGTCAAGAGATTCAATACTGGGGATGGGAAAGATTTAAGGTTGTTGAGAAATACCTTGCAGGAATAACAACTCAGAAAAAGGCCCAGGTGAAAAGTATTATGCTTTTCTTCTGCTAGCTTCTCCTCATTAAAATCTCCCTTGAAGATTCACTGCTCCTGTGATACATACAAAAAAAGATTTTTATATTTATGAAATATAAAACCTGAGGGCTTTAGTGCATATTGTGTTTTCCTGATCTACTGCTCATTTTGCAAACTCTTTGGGAAAGGTGTTCTTTGTGTCGTTTATAATATTATGGGTGTTATTGATCTTGGTCAGAAATAGAAACAATACACTTGATATATACAACATGAAATTCAAGATATACTTCAAATAATAATCACACGCTGTATATGGAAAGTGAAGGCTACAAGGGAACTCAGTTCTCTCAGCTGATAGTTTTCAACTATTTGGCTGTCCAGTGTAGTTAACACCTGAGAATTAGTGAATATTGCCATAGTGGAGATAGGAACATATCTAAAACAGAATTTCACAATCTTGCTCGCTACCTTAGTCAAAAAGCTTAAAATGTAAAGGTGCAGATGTAGTATATGTTCAAAGACTTTTATTTCCCAGTCTAAATGAAACCTAGGCTAAATGGAGATTTCTCCTTCCTTTTACTTGTGAGATCTTTCAACTCTAAGTCAGATTTAAACAGAATAGAAACCTGGCTTTTTAATGTCTCACATGATACGTTTTAATTGAACGTGTTTTAATGAACTGATAAAACATGTAACCAAGCATGTTACTGACTCTGTGTGAGTTTCAGTCAAAGTACTCTCTCAGAAGGCATATTACATGCAGCATGTTTTTTCTGATTTTATCAGGTAAATAGTGTTAGGTATAGAAGGGGAGCCAAAAGAGTCATAGAGGAAAAGGATGTGAGGCAGAAAGGAAAAAGGAAAGGAGATAAAATGAGAGAAATGGAAAAAAGGAGACATGGAAAGGGAAAAGTGGAGATGGAAGAGGAAGAATTGTTAGATGCTTGATAGGGGTACCTTAAGCAAAGATGCTTACTAGTGCAGGGCTGACAGGATTGGATCCATCTCCATTGTAATTTAAGGTAGAAAGAAGAGAAGTGCAGCTGTATAATTTTTATTCCTGTAGTAATTTCAAGCAAGTCTGAACCACTTGGCACAGCTAGTGAGACTAAAATCCTCTCATTAAATCTGCAAATGAAACTTATGTTCAGCACTGTCAAAAAACTTAGGTGGCTGAAAAATTAAAACATCTCCTGGGAAGCAGCTAAAAAGTCACTATGCTTTTGAGCATATTAAAATCACTTACATCTGTATCCTATCCATTTACCTTTGAAGTGTCATTTTTAGTAAGAAAAGTATACAGTGGTCTAGAATGGCAGAATATAGCACATATAATCATTGATTAAAATATTTTTTCTCTCATTTTCTTCTTATTTAGCCGTTCTCTTTCTCTCATTCTCTCTTGGAAAATTGAAGGTTTGTTGATGAAGCAATATTCTTTCCTCTTCATTTAGACAATTATATTTCTTGCAGTCTTTGAGTTCATTTTTTATTGTCACAGTTCAGTATCACACATGATTAAGTATAGAATACAGTAAAAAAATCCCTGGTAAATGAAGAACTGTCATTGTTGCAGACAGTATTTCAAATAGTCTAAATCATTTATTTGCAGGCCACCATGTTTCACTCAAATGCTTCAGGAAAAAAAAAAAAAGAAAAGAAAAAAAAGAAAGAAAATATGTTTACTGTGTTAAATATAATGTGAATTTTTAGCAGTGTCTATCTCCATATATTTCTATGTATTAAAAACACTGGTGTATCAGTATCATAGCCTAACATTTTAGTCTTAACTCCTTTATTCCTGCTGCTGCTATATCTTCTTTTTATATTACATCAATCTTAGTTAATAGCTAACACTTTTAGGCAGCTTCTTTATTGCATTTTACATTTATTTGTTCTTTTTGATGGATAAACTCACTGTTCTCTAAGATCTGGCAGTTTGCTGCATTGTCCATTTGTTCGTTACACCACAACTGTTTTCTCTGTATGCCACCTTAGGAATGAAAGAAAATAAATAAAATCAAATAGACCATGGCCTCGATATCAAGACAAAATAAAATAAATAAAATAAAATAAAATAAAATAAAATAAAATAAAATACAACACACTAAATCCATGTTTTGCACCTGGATTTGAAATAGCGTTTCTTTACCCTTATTAGACTTCATATCACTCACAAATTTATGTACTAAAAAAACATAAAGTTTTTTAATGTTTGCAATCTGCAAAAATTCAGTTATTGAGGTATAGACTGTACTTTTTCCAAAAACAACATAGTGAAGAAATATAATTTTGTTCTGAAAATGCTGGTAAATCTTTGTTTCAGAATTTATTCTGATTTGACCTATAGAGTAACTGATTCAGTTGTGCGTTCTTTATATATTAAGCAAAATGTACTTAAGAGCTTCTATTGAAGCCAACAGAAAAATATGTTCTATTAAGGAGGGCTCATGTGCAAAAGATGAAGACTTAGACTGAAGAGTAGTCTTCAGAATTAGTACTCTTAAATTCACTATTCACAGTTTCTTTTTTAAAGATTTCTTTTTTTAAGACAGATCATTTTTCTCTACCAAAAAGCAACATCTGATGTTAACAAATTTGTGAAGCAACATTGGTAAAATAAATATATAATCACAGCTTTTTGAAAGTTTATATTCTTCAGGTCCAAAATTATTTTTACTCTGTCATTCATTTCTTCAATTCCTCATTAATGTACTCAAAGGATTAAAAATAATGTATTTGTTTCATTTTAGAACTAGCAATGGTATTCCAGTGCTAGGCCTTCAAGGACAGCTTGAAAGCATGAAAATTCTATTTTTACTTTATTTTTATTATGTATAATACCTTATTCTACTCACACTCTCAAGGAAAATATGATCAGAGATTCCCTAGCAGAACATGATATTTATTATAATTTTCAGAGCCAAATATGGCCCCACTAGTGAAAAAAAAACATCACCTCACTGAATATGACTGTAAGGAATTAGTAGCCATGGTGCAGTCTTGGCTTTGCTAACATTTATTGAACTTTACAGTCAAATTCAATGAGATAATGTTTTTTGCTATGTGCAGTAGAATATAAAATACATAAAGTTGTGTGATTTCTAACAGTGTTTTGAGAAGTCAATTGTAAAAAAGTATATTGGACTTGAACTTGGGAGTCTGTTTTACTTGTTGCTTCATTAGCAGACTTCAGAGTTGTATTTTTTTTAGCTTGTCACTACCATTCATAAAGCAGAATCTGAAATTTTTTTCCTCACCTCACTAACTTTCCATATATTTTATGATTTATTAGCAGAAGTCTGTTTTGGTTCTTAAATTGATCCCTGAATATATTCTACTTTTCAGTGATAAGACAGAGTCTGAATCTCCATCAAAACTTGTTTCTTATCTTTTGATTTTCATGAAATCATGTGTTTTCAGAAGTGTCATAATTTGTTTTTCACAATTTGTCTATTCTATTTGAGTAAGAAAAGAGAGAACCCCAGACACTTCCATCCAGTTTGATTCTCCTCCTGCCAGTGAACATTAGACCAAACATGATATGCTATTGTTTTCAGAAGAGATTTTTGCATCCCTTTTAAACAGTTAGATGAATGCCTTAAAACTCTAAAGACATTTCCAGAGAACTGTCAATATCTGTTTTACACAGCTGTAAGACAGCTGCCATTACTATGTAAGGCTGACAAAATTGGAACTACAGTAGAGCAGAGTAAAACATAGCCTGTCAAACTGCTTAAAACTGCTTACCTTCTTGTATTCTATAAAAGCTTCTCAGACTTCTTTTGTAGCCTTCCAACACTTTCTTTTCATCATGGTACTGTTAATATAACTATTTGATAAAGTGTTTTGAATTTTGAACAAGCAGATGTTAGCTCTATAGAAGTTATGTTATCCTTGGTGATTGGACACAAATTGCAAGGAGATGGATTGTTCAGTAAATAATTGATCACAAGAAGCTTTCATAGGTAGATGAGGAATAGATTCTATTTAAAGTGATTTTGTCTCAGTGGTTGATCTAACTCCAGGGATACTTTATCTCCAGCTTGTTTTAGTTCTGCTTCAATTAGGATTTTAGTCCCCAAAAGGGCACTGCTGATTAATTAGTTATTGTTCAGCAACTTTATTTTCTGGCCTTGACTGCAGCCACTCAGTCTAGTATGTATTGATCAGTTTCTAGGTCTGTTGCATATTTTTTTCAGGGTTGCTTAAAAAGTGATTGGTCTGAATGAACCAGATATTGACCTTGGTCCCAATTCAGTAACACATGTAAGCACATGGCTACATCTAAGAAGGAGAATAATGTAGTAAATACAGCTAACTTATTCTTCTTGCTTAAAGTTAAGCAGACACTTTAATACTACATTCCAGTGAGAACATTGGTGGTCTTGTTGCTGAATTACATGAAGAGATTTGAAATGTAGGAACACTAAGACTTGGACAATTTTTTATATTCACCTTATATCTCAAACACTGAATCATATCAGACACTTGATAACAATATAAAAAAAAAATCTTTGTCATGGACAAATCTCCTGTAGACATTTTTTTTCCCTAAAAATATGTAGTAAAGACTTCAAAATCAAACAGTTTCAGAACACCCTGCATACTTTCTACCTTCACAATGGAGTATTTTTAGGAATGTTTGATGATAGTGTAAAAGGTTTGGTGGAATAATTTAGGCACTATAAAAATACAGATATTCCTCTGATCACTTTTCGACCTTTGTCATTCACAGATACTCCCTACATTTCTTGTAAATAAAGGAATGTAAAAGCAAATACCAAAGAAATGATTTTTTGCTTGAATGTCACTATGTAGGGAATTAGGGCCAGTAACCTCCAAAGTCCCAGGATAACAAAGCTCTGTGTTTCTGGAACATCTTATGCAAATTCAGGACTCTATGTAATCTTATGAATATTTGTTCTTAATGTTTAACACGTTACAATTTTTGTGTGTTGATCAGATATCATAGACAGATGTTGTTCAAATTGTGTGGTAACAGTTTCCATTTTATTGCTAATAGGCATTATAAATGTTAAGGAAAAACACAGAACCTGCCCCAAAAAAGAAATTGTAGGAAACAAAGGACTAATAATTTCCTTTTTTTAAAAAACAAACAAACAAACAAAAAACTTGAATTTAAATGTTGGTCATGATCTAATTAAAAACAGAAAAACAGAAGCAAGCTTTTGATCCCAGGTAGAATAGGACATGTGTAATTTGTTATGAACTATGTAGGGTTCAGTCCAACTACAGAAATGTAACTGAGGCATATCAGGAGTGAGAGAGGTACTAACTACATATATAATATATATATTATATAATATATATGTATATACATATAGTAAAAGGAAGGAGACACTCCCAGAAGGTGGTAGAATTTCAGGAGGACTTAACTACTCTACATGTATACATTGCTTCATCAAATATCATTGATTGTCAGAAATGTCTCGTATCTGATTTTATGGAAATGGCTACTAAAGTGTATCCACAGTTCTGGAGAGAAAAATTATTTCCAAACCTGTTTTGGAGTTGTCTGAGACAGGGTTAGTTTTCTTCATACAGGCTAATATGGTGTTATGTTTTTGATTTATGATGTAAACAGTGTTGATAGGACACTGATGTTTTAGGTGTTGCTGAGCAGCGCTGTGCAGAGCAGACTTTTCAGGTTCTCACATTGCCCTGCCACAGGGATATTCCAAACCACATCACATCATGCTGAACAATAAAATCTGTCAGGAAAGAAAAAGGAAGGAGGTACATTCAAAGTTACAGCACTTGTCTTAATATGTAACATTATAGCACAAAGAAGTCCTGCTTTGCTGGATGTGACTAAACAATTTCCTGCTGATGGGAAGCAGTGAACGAATTCCTTGTTGCTTTAATTGTTAAATTCTCTTTATCTCAATGCACTAGTTTTCTTATTTTTTACCTTTCTGATTCTCCTCTTCTTACTGTTGTATAGAAGACTGAGCTTTTGTGAATGCATAAGTGAAGTAAGTGAGCAGATACGTTTTATGAATAATAATGTGTTATTATCAACAACTTGTTTCTACCGATAATTACAATTTGCAGTCATATTTTCCTCAGAAATATTGATTGTGATCTGCTGTATACCCTTTGACTCAGGGAAGAGAATTGTGCAGAATGGAAGTTTTCCATAATTTCACTTAAATAAAATTAAGTAGAATGAATCTGTATCTAACTACCCAGACAGAATGTAACCTATTTGAGAAAATGGTGCTTGCGCTTAGTACTACAGTGTTGTGGTTTAACTCAGCAGCAGCTCAGTGCTACACAGCTTTTCACTCATTCCTCCTAACTGGGACAAGGGAAAGAACTGAATACAAGATAAAATTAATGAGCTGAGATAAGAACTATTTACCAAGACAGAAAAGAAAAAGAAAGAAAAAAAACACCCATGATGACTATATAGATATTTACATGAATATCCACAATGCAACCACTCACCACCTGCTGACCAACACCCTGCTAGCAGTATCCCTCACCACTTGCCAACTGACATTCAACAGTTCCCAAACAGCAACCATAGAGTGGCTAACTCCCCACAGATTTATATCCTTCTACATGATTTTCATGTGGTATGCAACAATCCTTTGTGTAATTTGGGCTAGCTATTCCAGCTCTACCCCATCTCTTGCTGAGTTACCCAGCCTGGCTCTGGATGCACTCCCATAATTCAGCAGCAACCAAAACATTAGTGTGCTGTACTAATTTTCAGGTGGTTCTATGTATGCAGATCTGGACAGGTGAAGTAAGCTTGTGCAAAGGACTCAAACACATAGAGTGTGAATAAAAAGTGAACTTGAGTAGGAATAAGTCATTCAATTGCAAAACATAAGATTTCCAGCTTTTTAAAGTTTGATTATGAATGCACTTAATGTAGATTTCATCGGACAATGCAATATATCTTCAATAAGACATTTCAGATACTTTCCTTGAATCTTTCACACTAAGCAAAAGAAAACAGGTGCTTCATATAAACATGTGATTTAATGATTCAAATAAGACTTCAGTGTAGATTTCTGAAGTCAAGTTAGACTTTTTTTTAAGCAGTGGTGACTAAAATCCAGTTGTGGGTATAGCAGTGTTTCAGCTACCACAGAACAGAAAAGCTTGCTTAGCTCCTCTTCATAGCAAGACCTGTTTCATTTCCATGCATTAGATCATTCTGAACTCCACTTTTGCCATCTTTTATGATCATGTTTTCAAGTTCAGACACTACACACAATGCATCTGCCACAGTTCTACAAGATGTAAATTTAAATCAAGAGGAAAGTATTCTTCCTTCTTCTTCCCAACTAGTGACAAAACTCTGGTAAGATCAATTGTGTGGTAATAAGATTAATTTTTTTTGTCTTGAGGAAGCTAAAAATCATTGTAGACTAATCTTAATAACTGAATTTTAGTGGGGAGAAAGTGATATAATAAAAATTCCAACAACTGTGCAAACAAGAAATTAAGATTTATCAGATAAGAACACACTGATTTTATGTATTAATGTTTACAATTATGGCAACAATTAATGAAAGAGATGAAATGTTTTTTCATTCCACTCCTTAAGATTTTCTTATGAAATTCAACTGCAGTATCTGCAGCAAAAAAATGAAACTCAGAAGTCTTCCTTCCTAAGTGAAAGCTCTAACATCTAGTCATAGTCAGACTATTCAGTCACCTCTTCTTTCCTTCATGTCATAGCTGCTTGGATTTTTTTTTATGAAAAATCATTGTGGGCACATTGTTGTTGACAGCATGTATGCTGCAGGTAATGCTTTATTTTGAAGGACACATAAGAATTTTTATCCATGTCAAAAAGAGGCCTTGAATTCATTCTCTCATATACTTTTCCTAAACCCTACAAACCCTACTGCTAGAGGAGAGATAGTGGGAGGCTCACGCAGGAAAGAAAGATATTGCTGCTTGGTCTTTGAAAACAACTTGTTAGACCCCAACCTAGTCACCAATTTAAGACCTTAAATCCCTAGAGAATGCAGGCCATTTCACATATGTTGACTAAAGGAAGCTGATCCCTCCAGAAATCCATCTCTATTTTCATTCTGATAAGTCAACAGTCATGAGTGTATTTATATTTTCACAGACATTTCCAAGAAAGCCCAAGACAAAAGTTTCCCCTAACTTTTCTTAATTTTTCACCCTGCCTACTGTATGAAGTGGAATAAATTTCTGGGGTTTTTTTGTTTTGTTTTGTTTTGTTTTGTTTTGTTTTGTTTTTAAATCATTGATGTTTTGAATTTATCCAAATGTTAAACCTATTACTGGAAGGAAAATCAGCTACATGCAGGAACCCAGTGAAACAAATCTGCTAGTTCTACACTGATGTAGTTATGCATTTAACAACGATATTGTCTCAGAATACCACTATCATATAGATAGAATAGGTAGGTACACATAGGTTGCACTGAAATAATTAATTTAAATGGAAAATATAACAGATACAAAGAGCACAATAACACTATCTGATAGAACAAGTTCTCAGTTACAAATGAGATTCAAAAACAGTCATCACTATTAGCTGTGCATTTTCACTAATAATGAACAAGAGCCTGAATGCTTTGCTTGTAAAAATGTGCACTAATGGAGGCGACCCATTGTGTCACTGCAGCCATGACAGCATCACTGTTGAAACACACTGCCTCGGTGTGATATCCACTGCTCTCCATATACGTTCAGCAAGAGTCTATGAATGTCAACAGGTGCCATTTTTTCTGAATGGAGGTATTTAGTGACACACTTTTACTTCATATGCACTTCCACATCAGATGCCATTTTGTCAGACTGTCCCTCTGCTGCAGTCTGTATCATGGCTACAAAATGTAACAATATTGTCAGGAAGGCTCAACTTCTACTGCTACAACATATCTGATATCATGGGTCAATAAAATAAAAGATATTATTTTCAGAGCAGCCCTTGTAGGTGGATTAAACAAGCATCAATATCATTAGTATTGCTGTATATTATTCAAAAAAGTTAAAGCATTACTGAAGGATGCATGGCTCCAGCTGTTTTCTGTATTAACAAAGGCAAATTACACCTAAAGCCACTTGTCATGGACTTTACTAACCATTATAAGACAGTTTAATGAAAAACACACAGATCTGGAGTATCTTATTCTCCATATAGGAGCTTGAACTTTTAGTATTAGTGTAATTTGCTGTTATACTCCCTTCATTTATGACTAATATAATATTCCTGAGTTTACAGAACATCTCTGTCATAACTAGCATGCTTTACACAAAATAAAAATATAAAAAAATAAAATCCATTACCACTTGAAGTATTTAACAGTTGAAAGATTCAGAAGAAAATATACAAAAATATATCGGTGTTATATTCAGGAAGATGTTTTCTATGAATCATGTTAATAATATGTAAACATAATAACTGGTTTATATCAATATCCATATAAGAGATAAAGAAGACAGTGAAGAAGACAAAGCTTATAAAGTAGCAAAACTGTTTAAGGAATGTCATTATTTTTTGAAAAATAATAATAACTTTTAGTTGTATTTCAAAAATACAGAAAGTTAGGAGAGAATTGATCCTGTGTATTCAGCATAACCAGTAAGTGGGGGTATATATTGATTCAAAATAATTTGTTACAGTGAAGTAAGGTTGAATGTAAAGTATATAGGCAAAATCAGGCCAAAATTCCTGTTATTGAATCCTCAGGTATTGTTACATAGAAGAATAATTTTGTTCTGGTGAGATACTACTACAAATTCAGATATCCTAAAGAAATGTATCAGAGATGCAATTCAGCTGCACTGGAGGCCAAGAGAAAGCAGGCTTTGCACAAATGTGTTTGGGTTGAGGACCTTGATATTTGTAAAATAAGTCTAGTTCCTTCAATACAAACATTCTCTACTTTGTTTCTATGCAGCTGCTGATGCAAACTCCTCTTATGCATTTTTCAGTTGACATCTAAAACATTTTAAGCACCAGAAGGCATTAGGTGACACTAAGGTCAGATCTCAGCTGAACTGCTTTGAGCCAAATGAGTGCACATGAGTTACTATTTGTGGCAAAGCAGATATGTCCTCAAACATCTTTTCTTCTTCTTCTTTTTTTTTTTTTTTTTTTTTTTTTTTCCTTTTCCATCGTGTTCAGTCAAGTTTTACTGCATAAAATCAAATGATAACCTATCCCCAGGTTCCAGTCAGTTGGTATTCTCTAATGGATGTTGTGATTTATCCTTTTCTAGCTCCATGTACACCTAAATGAGAATGACCCATGGAGTCATTTTAATTAAACACTTAGCTGTCCACTTGTTTGCCTCTCTGATTCATGCATCTTTATCAGTCCACTGACAAGACAAGCAAGGTACATGATTGAAAGTAGATTATAGAATTAAAATCTCCTTGATAGAAACCTTGCAACCAAATTTATCTTTTCTAAATACATGTTATGTTCAGCTCTAAGAAACGACCTGGTATTCTTGAAATAGGAGATTGTCAGCATTATTTCACTGTTCTTTTGAAGATATTTCTGCTCATTTTTTATTCTTTCATTGAGTATCTTAATCGGTCCTATCATCCAGACAAATAAAAGGATCACTCTGTTTTAATTATCAGATTAATTTTTCCTAAAATTTTCAACAGGGTAAGATTGCATTCTCAAAGGTTGTAGTAAAATTAATATTATGAGGTCCATCATTTTTATATATAGCAACAAGAAGCAGAACATAAGCCTTTTCAAAAACTCTTTTAGAAAACAGAATTTTAGAAAAAATGAATGTACTGAATTTTTACCTAAGTAAATTCTGTTCAGTGAATACACACAAGGGAAAAAAAAGCAAACAAAACAAAACAAAACAAAATAGCACAAAGAACCACCCACAACATTTCATCTAGAAGCTCAGATATATAATTGTTTTTAGACACTAGTGTGTTATGTAAAACCACTGTACATACCTCTGGTTGCTGGTTAAGGAATGAAAAATATTAAAGTAATTTTGAATTCTTGTTTTTTTTTTTTTTTTTCTCATTTCCTGAGATGAGACAGGCAGATACTTTCCATGCAGAGAGAATAATCTTTTGCTTTTTTTCTGAAGTACTGCATCCAGTTCTGGGCTCCTCAGTTCAAGAATGATAGGCAACTTCTAGACAGTCCAGTTGATGTCAACAAAGATGATTAGGAACCTTTAGTATCTGCCTGTTGAGGAAAGACTGAGACTGGAGTCTGTTCAGCTGGAAGGAGACTGAGAGGGGATTCTTATCAATGTTTATAAATATCTGAAGAGTGGGAGCAAAATGGTTAGGGCCAGGCTCTTTTCACTGCTGCTCAGTGACAGCACAAGGGGCAATCAATGCAGACTGGGACACAGGAAGTTCCATGTGAACATGATAAAAAATTTATTTACTCTGAGAGTGACAGAGCACTGAAGGAAGTTAAACAGAGATGGTGGTGTCTTCTTTTCTGGAGATATTCAAAATCTATTAGGATACTTTCCTCTGTAATTCACTCTAGGAAACCTGCTTTATTAGGGAGACTGGACTAGATGATCTTGAGGTCTCTTCTAACCTCTGTGATGCACTCTATAGTCAAGTGGCTGATTATATTTCAGTTAGAAATTCTAACAGTTATAAAAGTAAAAGAGCATCAAACTCTTAATTGGGATCTTATTCCTGATAATTTTCCATTTGCTGGCTGGAGAATTAATATAAACAGATATACTAAGGAAAATGAAATGATGCTAACAACATGACTACAAATATGTTCATCATTTTTAGAATTTCAGAAACATTGAAGGATTTCACTGGAAAATGAATCATTTATTTCAGTTAAAGAAGTATCACATGCAGGGACTGATACACTTTATTCATTGAAAAATATAGCTGTAACAGTTGTAAAATTTTATTTTATTGATAACTATTAATGTCCTAAAAAAATTCTCAGGAAAAAGTTAAAACGCTCTTACCTCTTTTCATGTGATTAAATATTTTATCTCATTCATACTTCATTCATTTCTTTGAAAACTTATAGTCTTTTCTGATGGTAAATCTCAATTCATATGTTCATGTGTTAATGTAATGAAACTGAATAATTAAGTCCTTTTAGTACTAGATATCAAGTAGGTTAATGAAGAGAAGATTTTGGAAAAATCTTTTCTATTCTGAGGTTATTTTAATAGCTAATAAAGAGGAAATAGATACAGAGTCTACAGCCAATACCTCTGTCTGACTGACATACTGAGATATGGGGCTTAGTTTTTTCATGTTTATTCCTCTGTCTAGTTTAATGCTTGAGTAATCATAGCTGACCTTCTAAGATGGCAAACTGAATAAATAAAACAGTTATTCGAATGTTAGAATCATTTAGGGCAATAATGACAGAAGACCTGCATTTCCTTTTGCTAACAGGTAATCCATTCCAATGGATTCAGACATTGTAAACAACCGTGTTTGTTAGTTTACACTAAACTCTAACTACTATTATGTTATTACAAATTTGAAGAGAACCTGAGGAAATGCATGTGGAACTTAATCTATCACTTAAAATGATTAATAAAAATTGCCTAATGAAGTTTCAAACAATCTTAAATTCCTTGTAGCTGGAATGCATTAGAATTTCTTAACGGTGGAGTTTGAATAAATTTTCAATTTACTTATTTATTTTTATTGCAAGTTATTGATGTTATGATTTAGGCAGTAAGTATGGAGTTTAACCACTCAAGAAATTAGATACTGAGATTACATTAATACTACTTCACTCAAAGTTGATTTGGTTTAAGGTATCAGTCAAAAGCTAAGAATAAGATTACAAGGGTTTCTCTACAAAGTTTTTACATGGCAAATGTAATTGGGTCAGCAAATAATACTAAAGCTGTCACAGACAAATCTAAAACTTCTTTATAGTTGTTAGATGTTAAGATACGTTTAAAAAAACCTGTTCAATTGTGGAAGATTGAGTTAGACAATGATGAATTGACAATATTTTATACTTCTTTCACTAACCATAACTGATATAATTTTTTTTATTTATTTTTATTTTTTTTTTAGAAGTAGATTGCAGGGAGGAAGGCTGTCTGCCTGCCTGGATGTAAAACTTTTCTATGTCCTTCCTACTGAATGGAGTTTTATTTTTTCTAGGTCTTTTTAGTAGAATTGATTTTATTCAGTTGTATCTCATCCAAAAACTGAAGGACTGATTATTCCTGCATGCAGCTTCCTACGTACTCTTTTTTTTTTTTTTCCATTTTGTTAAAATAAATTTAAATTCTAACTCTTTCTTCCAAGTACCTGAAGCTTGTACTCATTTTGTGTTATCTGGAAATATAATATTCTTTCTTATTCAAGTCATTAATACAACTATTTATTCAAATAGGTAGAGTATTTCATTCCATTCTGGTAGTGTGTGAGGGAAGATTCTTAGCTCTCAAGGGAAAAAAAACAATTTTGGTTCTTCTGCATTTTCAAGATCTAATTCTAATTAAGATTTTTTCCTTTCAAAACAATTTTGTGAATCTCAGATTATTTTGATTAATAAAAAAATGTTTATGAGGATTTGGTTTTTTCTGTTGTAGAACAATTAACTGCTATATTCAAAATGAACAGTACTGAAAACTGTTTCAAAAGAACACAGTTTATTAAGGATGGGAATGGGTGAGATGTAAACGAAAAAGAAGTCTTACCATAAGAATCAAACAGAGTAAAAGAGTCATAAAACACAAAAATATGGTAACTTTCTGAGATAGACAGAATGAATGAGATGGTTGCAGATTCAGGGTTACAAAATCAACTCCTACGGTAATAAATCTCTGAATCGAGATTTGTTTTTATGCATTTATGATTTCCTGTTCCTCAAAAGAAAATCAATTCCCCACTGATTTAATTAGATTTGACCTATATTTTGAAGATGAAGAAATTAAAATGAAGACTAAACATACTTTCAAAATAGTTTTCATAAACTCTTCATACGGTACTGGAGGAATATGTAAATAGAGAATGAAGCTATATTGCTAATGCTGTGTTTTAAATTTCAGTTGAAATGTTTCAAGTCAAAACATCCTTAAAAAGTTAACTGTACTATCTCATGGAACAAAACTTATGAACATTGGTTGAAAGTATTTTCTGAAGAAAACATGCATCCTAAAATCACCAATTGATTACCTTGCAAATACCTGATAAATTCATCCATGGCTATTCTGTGTACAGCAGTAGTAAGCTTTCTGTGGAGTTTAGGTGTTTAAGTAAATAACAACAGAAAATCCACAATGTTGGAGAAAGCATACAGTACATCTCTTTCAGTATCTTACTTTGGGAAGTTTAGATTTTGTGTACCTCCATTGTTTTTTGTTTTTGTTTTTTTCTTGTTTTCCAATAATTATTTTCAAATATTTCCCTTCATTTATTTATTTATTTATTTATTGGTTGGTTTGTTTTCTTATATTTCTATAAGGATTTCTCGTTGGTTATGAAGATTTATTTGGTTATGAAGATAATGGTTTTAAATAGACTCAGACTTCAACATTTACCATTTATTTATTTTTGTGATTTTTAGGATAAGCTTTTTCCTACTACTGCCTTTGTTTATCAGTTTTCCTCCAGAGGAATCAAATCAATAAATCATCATCTTACTGAACTTCTCTTAAGGGATGTAAATTTATTGATTAATTGTTGCTATAAGAAATTATCATCTTCAAAATAAAGGAGGAAGAGTATCTTGTCTTTAAATAATTGCTATCGTATTATTAATAATATACAGCATTTTACATCTTCAAAGCACTCTGCTAATTAATCCTCACAAGACTTCTGTAAAATCTTTCTACATTATTAATACTATTATAAGAAAAAATATTTAGCTAATCCCCATAGGGTAAGAATCATAATAGGAATTTAGATAAAAAAAAATCTCTTCAGATAACAAAATGAGTCAATAGTACTATTCACTTAAGTCCCAACTAACCTTGCAAGTACATAAAGTCTCTAGCTGTTGTTTTTTTTTTTTTTTGCTGGTAATATTGCCTGACACTGGCTCACCATTGGTAGCAGAGGAAGTTGCAAGCAGTTGTCAGTTTTACTGCTTTCAGGGCCTTTGACACAGTCACTCACCACATCCTTATCTCTCAATTGGAGAGATATGAATTCGAAATGTGAACTATTCAGTGGATCCAGAACTGGTTGGAAGGTTACATGGCTCTATGTCCAGCTGGAAGCTGGTAATGAGTGGTATCCCTCAGGGGTTCTGTCTTGGGTTTGGTACTCTTTAAATCTTCATCAGTGACATAGATTATGGGATTTAGTGCACTCTCAGCAAGCTTGGATTTGATTCTCAATTCTATGAACTGATCAAGAACAGGGTATACCTGTCAGAGTGTGACTACAGTCCTTCTACTATAGTAACACTGTCTTGTTAAAAACTATTTAATTAAATTTTAAAACATAAAAGATTAGTCCTTTTACCGTGCCTTTAATATTTCTTTATTAATTCCTATAAACCTAATAATTGAAATTTTCTAGGCTAAACATATAAAAATCACTGTATGAAATTCTTTTGTACTGTTCTATAAAATCTAAGGAACTAGATCATGGATCTAATTATATTACCTTCTTTCAAGTTCAAGAAGTTTTGGCTTAAGTCCTTTTCAAAGCAGTGAACATAAATAAGACAAAGAAGCAGAGTACTGTTAAAATAAATCACATTTTTAAAAAACAGAGAGTAAAAAAACAAAGTATTGTTTAAAGAAAAATAATATCCTCATACTATCACTTGATTAAATTTTAATGACAAGAGCTCAACAAATTATGAAATAACTGCTGAAAACTTTAATCTTTGTAGTTTTTTTAATACAAAACCTACCATGGTTATTGTGCTTATTCAGTGCAGATTTTTAGCCTTTTTTTTCTTTTCCCTTTTTTTCAGTGTTCATGACATACATTTCAAACCTATTTTGTTTTTTGAGGCCATAAAGGATTTGAATTTTCTCTTGCTTAAGAAATGTCTTTGTTCTAGTTTTGTTTGCTTTTAATAAAAGCTAGCTTTTCACATACTGAAGGATGTTATATTTCAGCATAAATCTGAGAAGTTTGTGACAGTACCTTCTTGTAGTTCTGATTCATTCTGTCAGAAAGACTCCTATAATCATGATTATAAGACAAAAAGAAATGTAAAAATTAATTCCACAGCTCATCTAATCTGATTTGGATCTAATTTGATCCAAAATAAAGATAATTATACCATTCTTACATGCCTTTTACAGCAAACAATTGTTTGTTGAATGCCATGAGCTAATAGGGGGCAAATAAAAAGTCACAGGAAGTACAATTTAAATAAAAAACCTTCTAGACTGGTGTGGCTTTGCAGATCTTTATTCTTGCTTAAACACAGTGTGCACATTTTTGTCTCTTTCCCTTCAGATTAATTACATCTGCATTTGCTTGCTCCAACTTGACTGTTTACTCTTTTATTTTAACTTCAATTTTCTCATTTTCTATAAACCCTACCATTGATTTTGCACTTTTTGGATACTACTGTATACTATTTATCCAATGATCAAAAAGTTTTGTGTATAGATGCTAAAAACAAATCTGTGATCTGTTACGTTTAGTTGTGCAGTATAGGCTTTCTTAAGTGTATAGTTTGTTAACTATAGTACTTTGTTAAGTATAGTTTGTTAAGTGCTTCACATACACATTAAGAAAGCATAATCCTTAAACTTTTAATTTAGTGATTTGAATCAATCACTGTCATTGATAACAATTCTTTTTGCAAAGATAAGTAAAAGATGCAAACTGCTTTGTCATACAAGTTATTTAAGATATGCATGTTTTCTTCTGTTTCTCTTGGTCTTTCAATTGATTAATCAATAGTAGTTAAGTCAGTCCCTATACCTATGATCTATGTTCTCCTTTCCTGTAGAAAAAGATAAGTGAATACTTCTTGTCAAATTTGAACCATTGTTTTTTTCACTTAAACGTTGCAACATAAGTCAAGTAATAAAGTAGTCAAATAAACAATGGGTATTTAGCATAGATCTTTCAGAAGAAATAAATTTACAGTAGAAATTAAATAATTCTTAGACTGCTTACTCCTTTGGTTTTCTTTCTTGAATCTTTGTTCATGTGACAATTTTATTTCTAGATTCATCCCTTTGTGAAATAGAAGTAGGACTGTGCATCTTCATGTTTGTTTCTACTAGCAACATCTAACCTGGGCTTAGTTTTGATTTTTCTGCTTCTGTAGTATTTCTGATCTTGTTCAGCTACTATAGTCTCCCTAGACCTTCTTCACTACTGTCCTTGAGTCATCATATAGAAAACCTGTCTCTTGTATCTGTTGGGCCTGTATCTGTTGCTCTGATTTTTTACTGGTCTGTTATATTTAATCCAATGGCTCTTAAGGGAGGTTCTATGTGGAGAATCTTTTACAGTACTTTGTTTCCTAAACCCAGCTCACAACATCTTCTGATGCTAACTCTTAGACAAGAACTATTAATTTTTCCACTTGTGCAATTTATGTTGATTTATGACTCTTCTGGTTCCCATATCAGATCCAATCAATGTGGATTTAACTACCCTCTTCTATACTCAACAGTGCAGAACTGCAGATAAAGTGTTCATAACTACTTAGATTACTTGTCTTTTAAGTGGATTAACGTATTAACAGAAAAAGACTCTGAGATTCACCTCCATCTTTCACAGACTTCAAGTGATATTTTCAAGATTTTATGCAAGAAACTCATGGCTGAAGATTTTTTTTTAATGTCAGATTCTTCCCTGCTACCTCTGCTTCCACATCATCTCCGAAGTTATACACACCCAGTTCTTTTGTGTCATACCACAAGAGTCCAAAGAACTATGAATTCAAAGCTAGTCCTTCTCTCCTTTTTATAAGATGCGCTACAGGTGTTGTCTCTCTATATTATAAATCTTTTTTATATACAACTCCAGCCTTTGTTCAGTTTGTTGCTCAAATAACTTCAATGAGCCAGAAGAAATGGCAGAAGCTATTGGTTAAACCTGGCAATAGTGTCATAGAATGGAGAAAAGTAATTCTCTGATTCAAATCAACAATCAATAATCTGCCTTTTCACATAAAGAATTAACCAGAGAAGCATGGTAAGAAAACTTACTTCATGGTAAGAAACAAGGTAACTGTGCAAAAAAGAAGAAAATAATTCACATATTTTCCTTCCTTTATTTCCTAAAATGCAGAAAAAAATAGCTTGATCTGTAGTCAAATAATCTTTAGAAAGAGTGAAAAGTGGATGGATTCTATTTGTTTTTCTTCTGGTTTTAGCTATGAAGAACTTAAAAGACTTTTAAGTTCTAAGTCCAAAATTTTTATTTTACCATCTTTCAGTGAATTCTGTAGTTTACTAGGGCATATATACTTGCACATACGCATGGACATTTTTATTTTTTTGAAGTTAAACAAATATGCTTTTCCAAATTTCTTATTTACATTTAAGAATTAAACAGTACAAATAGGTTCAGGTAAAAATCAAAATAAGACTCTTCAGAGTATTAAAGTAGATATCACCAAAAAAGTTGCTTGATAATATTAATTAATAATTGGTATAAATTAATAGAATCATCCAGGATTCTACATACTTTGGTAGAGAAACCCTAAAAACATATTACCTGAAAACACTGTCTCTAACAGACAGATTTCTTCTTGTTTTTTGTTTGATTTTGTTTGTTTGTTTGTTTTATCCTCGTGTTAAATAATCTGCAAGAAGGTCCTTTTGGAAGAAACTTTAACTGTGATTTATATCCAGTGTAGAAGTAATTCTTGATAAACACTGGAGGGGGAATACCATATATATTATCACATATACATAGGCTATGTATGCATAGTTTACATAGGCTATGACCTTTCTCCTTCAAACAGTATGCTTTCCAGCCTTTTCTGGAAGTATCTTCCCAATTTATTTTGAATATCTGACTGGGAACAGGAGAGATAATGCAGTGTGAATGTACTTTTAAAATTACACAAAGAAATCATGACATCCTAGTAGCCAAAATAACACATTTGGGGAAAAAATGGTGAATCTTGTCCATGTGCATTAAAATTACATGTAAAAAACCCTGACAGCATGGTTTGTTTTTTTTTTTTTTTTTTTGGAGAATATAATACAGAAGCTAAAGAGATTAAACTGTTGAACTTGCCAGTTCTGAAACAAACTGCCAAGAGAAAAATTCTGCTGTAGGCACAGAAATATATCTCATGGGATGTAGGTACGTGTGCCTTGCCTCAGTTCCTAAAATATGTGTTTCTAATGTGCTGCTGAAAGGTAAAATATGTCTCCCAGTAGAACATGACATGATTCTCCTCACTTTTTTTTTATACTTCCAATCTACTGCTTCATTGCCTGTTCAGTATGAAGCCGTGTTGAAATTTATGGTTTCATTCGCCTATAATTTTAATAAGATGGCTAGGTGAAGAGATTCATCCAAGCATGGATAAATACGAAATACATTAATAATCTTTGTAAGAAACAAATGATATAAACATGTAAGTGTTGACCTCACAATATTATGGGAATAAACCCTTATAATATATGCACTGATTAATCTGTAAGAGCACTATCATGTTGCCATAATTTTCAGTTTTCTTCATATGATGAAAATGTTTAACTGCACATATATATATTTCTATATTCCAGTTAAGAGATCGTTAATAAGGTATCTTCTATGGGTTAATACTTTTGTAGGGAATAACACTCAAGAATAAGTGGAAAGAACAAAACAACCTGTTTGTAGGCCCCTGATTAGTGAAACATAATCAGGCTGGTGAGCTTCACAGAAACAGGAGTGAAACAAAGCATTATGAAAACAGTCTCTTGAGTTCAGTGTCTATATTGACTTGTTTTTCTAAGACAGAAAATGCCCAGTTAAAATTGAATTGCACATAAACTGTTAGATAAAACAGGACTGAAAAGCTGTTATTTCATAATAGTGCTCATATTAAAATTGACAAATATTAAAAAAATATTATCAGAAAATCTGACCATCTCCAATGTCACATAATGCTAAGGACAGCACAGGAAATTTGCTTATCTCCATAATATCTAGTCTCTTGCTGAGTATCTGTGAATTATATTGCCCCGGTAAGGAAGCATTTATTCTTCACAAGATGCATATTCACTGCTAATCAAAAAAAGGATTTCTGAAGCTGGATCTGTAAACATACTTTCTGCATCTACATTATACTTCTATAATTTCTAAAATTGGAAAGTTTGTGTACAATTAAGAGTTTTATACTGGGAGCTGAGTTTTTTATGGTGAAGTAGTAAATATTTTTAGGCTAATATAATAACTAATATAGTTGAATATAATAAAAAAAAAAAAGTAAAATGAAGAGTGAAAAAAATAGCCAAAAAAAAGAAAAGGTAAGCCCTTGACAATATAGTTTTGAAGCAGAAGCAGCAACTAAGAAGGAATTAAGGTAAGTTGTTGCAACTTTAACCACACCTTCATGAGCTTCATCACTATTATTATAATTCTCAGTAAAGTTAATAAACCAAATTTGGGTCCTAGTATATGTAGAGATCTGACTCACTCTTTGACCTCATCTAGTACTTGAACAGACTTTGCTGGAGATTGCTCTAACACTAGATTAACATATTCTAAATCTTAATAGTACTTTTGGCACCTATGCAAGTTCTGAGATTTCAGTTGTGAGGCCTCACCTGAAGTATTGTGTCCAGGTCTGGGCTCCCCAGCACAAAAAAAGACAGGGATCTCCTGGAAAAAGTCCAACAGAGGACCACAAAGATGATTAAGGGCCTGGAGCTTCTATCTTATGAGGAAAGGCTGAGCGACCTGGGTCTGTTCAGCCTTGAGAAAAGGAGACTCAGAGGGGATCAATGTCTATAATGAAAAATGTCTATAAATATCTAAGGTGTGGGAGGCAAAGGGATGAGGCCGGACTCTTGTCAGTGGTGCATGGCAATAGGACAAGGGGAAAGGGCCACAAACTGAAGCATAGGAAGTTCCACACAAATGTATAAATGTAAAAGAACTTCCTCACAGTAAGGGTGATGGAGCACTTCAACAGCTCTAGTGATGCTGTGGAGTCTCCTTCTCTGGAGATGTTCAAGACCTATCTGGATGCCAGCATGTACAACCTGGTGTAGGGAGCCTGCTGTGGCAAGGGTATTAGACTCAATGATCTCTAAAAGTCCCTTCCAGACCCTGCAATTCTGTGATTTTGTGATTCCGTGATTACGTTAGAGATTACCTAAAATCTTTCCTCTTCTTAAAAAAAAATCTCTTTAAGATGGTTCCCAAGGCGCTGTTTTTGATCAAATGCCCTGATTTATATTCAGTATTATGTTTAATGCTGGATATATGGTTGGAGATAAGATATTTGTGCTGAGTAAAGAAAGCAAATATCATGTCAAGAAAACCTTTTCCTGCAGTAACAAGCAACTATAAGACAGGAAGAGATTTTGTGCTTTGACTACTAAAGAAGACATCCATAAAACGTTTAAGTCATTCTATTTCTAAATGATTCAAAGTGACTTGTCAGTTAAAAGCCTTTAAGAAAAGATTAATTCATGTGTTTTAACATGTTCTAACATGTTTTATTTCTAAGCTAACACATTAAAACATGTTTTATTTCTTCATACTCCAGTCTGTCCAGGATTACTATTAGAAAGGAAAAGAGAAAAAGCCATTCCAAGACTCCCAAGGTCCATTCTATGTTGTCAGTTTCATTTCTCTACAGAGTGAATTTGTTGTTAAATATTTAGAGTTGTCTTATTCTGAAATGATATGTATTAATCAATGAAACTTAAGACTGCGTGAACTCTTTCAATAAATTCCTTAAAAATAAAAATTGTTACTCTGATTCATGAAGAATAATTAGTTTGCATAAATAGATAATTAAAGTGCTAAAAAGTTCAGCTATTCCATGATTTCTCAGACATTGTTAATAATGTTTTCCCAGTAGAAAACCAGCTTGTTTCCTAAAAAAATATACCTGACATAGCTAAAAAAATTATACTGGAACATCTTGGGCCCAGGTGTACCTCATGAAGTTCAGCAAATCGAAGTGCAATATCTTGCACTGACATCTCAGTAACCCGTGCTATCAATACAAGCAGGGGAACAAAAGGAGAGAGAGCAGACTTGCCAAAAAGGACTTGGTGTACTGCTGAATGGCAAGTTGGATATAAGCCAGACATGTGCCCTTGCAGCCCAGAAAATCAGCTGTGTTCTGGGCTGCATCAGAAGTGTGGTCAGCAGGTTGAGAAAAGTGCTCCTGCCACACTTGTATTAGAGTTGTGTATGAATTAAATACTTCGATGCTCTGTGTAATTTAAGCCTTACCCTCTACTCCCTCAAAGATCCATAAAAAAGAAGAAAATCAATGCACTGTTGAGGTAACCAGGAAATACAACTATAAATTAAAACTTATGCCAGTTTAAAAACAATGAAGATATTAGTGTATGAAACAAGAATAACATAAAAAATGATATAAAAATAACCTTGTATCTGGAAGATGTAATAGATGGCTGAAGACTTAGTATCTCTCTGAAAACATAGCTTTTTTATTTTTGTCATGGTCTTTGTTAATGTGAGGTAGCAGCCCCATAAAAGCCAGCTGAATTCATTAGGCCCATCCAAAACTAATCCAAGTTATGTTTGTTGTATATAAAAATTTCTTGTGTGAACATTCTCATTCCTGTGTGCCTGATCAGTAAACTTGCCTTGTTTTGATGTTGTTGTCTGAGTCTGTAATTCTATTGGAATTCCAACTGTCAGGTAACATGGTTAAGTGGATGTGGTGTATGAATCAGCACCTTTAGAAATAAAAGAACAAAATTTACTACAAAAATGTTTTACCTCTGTGCTGAAGAGAACCAGGTTTTCAGTTCATGAGGTTAATACTAGCCTGTATTCATTCTTTACTGCAACATAGTCCCATTAAAAATTATGAACATTTGCCTCATTATATGTAATTGACTGAACAGTAAGAGTTATATAACATATTGGATTAATTTAATTTTCACTCAGAGGGTGGTGACACACTACAGCAGGTTGCTCAAGGAGGCTGTGGATGCCCCATCCCTGGAGGTATTCAAGGCCAGGCTAAATGTGACTCTGAGCTGCCTGATCTGGTGGTTCGCAACCCTGCACATAGCAAGGGGTTGAAACAAGATGATCATTATAGTCCTTTTCAACCCAGGCCTCTCTATGATTCTATGATTCTATAATGAATTAAAACAAAGTGGTTGAAGCTCTCAAGTCAGGCTATATACAAGGAGCAGGCAGAAGACAGGAACTAGTTCAGTGCTTCCTCTAAGCTGACTTCTTCTAAACATCTAATTGTATACAGAGAGAAACTCCTGTCATTTGGGCCAGAAGGAAAATAATTATTTAACTCTGTATGGGCAGTGACTGACAGACTCATGAGAGCCAAGCCAAAAACAACAAATGTGGAACATGATAACAATTCGTCAGATTTCTGAGACAGGTATCTAGAACAGACATATCTAGAAATTAACTCCATTTCTGATTCTTTAGTGTCAATCTCTGAGTCTGATCCCAGTCTGAAGAATTAAGAATTTCTCAGTAAAGATTGGTACTTAGAATCATGAAGGAAAAAAGAAAAAAAAAAGAAAAAAAAAAGAAAAAAAAAGAAGAAATGATACTTCTTAAAGAAGATTTTATTATATGAGAAGGTGTGACAACTGTAAGCCTGACAGGTTTTCGCACCAAGCAGTATGAGATTCTGCAACATGGTAGAAGAGATTGTGAGAATTTACTGCTTGAATTTATAGCTTTAGGGATTCTCTGCACTGAGCTAATTTATTTAGTGGAGCTGTGTATCTTTTCAAACAGAAATTCTTCCAAGCTTAGGTTCCTTACTTGCATTTACGCCTACTGAAGAAAGGGTATTTAAATGTTGATGTTGATTTTTCATGTGAGTAGTCTAATTAAATTGATGAGGCAGTAGGAGCACGTACAAGACAGAGCATAATAAGGTGGATTTTGTATACATTCCAAAATACATACTTCTTACCATTATTTACTATGAAAAAGAACTACTTATTATTAATTTTTAAAATGAAAGCCATGAGGGCAAACTGCTTGTCATTAATTGCTGGAGTTGTTCTGCTTATAACACAGATGTATGAACTCTATGCAGAAATGAGTAGGGTTCAGGAGAGTTGGGCTACAGCACAGATAGTAGCTAAGTCAGTAGAGAGATAATGAATAACCATGTGAATGAATTAGAACCACTCTTGATAATATGTTCTGTACAATCAGATTTGGAAATTTTCAGGCTAGAGCAGTTGCTAGGTGATCATATTTTCTTTTGTGGCAGTTAATTATGCCACTAGTGTACTTCCATAAGAAAATTATAAGGTCATTCTTTGTATAAATCTTATTGCCATTCTAGAAAAAGGATTTTATATAGTTTCATACAGTTAATGCTTATCCATCAGTACCTAGTGCTGTCTGTGATACCATCTTCTGGGTCTTTAATGGCCTCATCAGAATGACACAGATCTCCTACTATAATCCTGTGTGGATATCTTGGAAACCATTACTTTTTGAGAAAATTAACTGAGCTTAATAGCTTATGCAAATGGATAAATTATGTTCCCTGGAAATGATGGGAAAGAATGGAAGTCAGCTTCTAATTTGAAACACTCCCCATGTTCTTAGCTCTGCCTCCTACAGTATTCATTTGAATAACTACCCTATCCTTTTTTGCTGATAATATTGATAAGATTTTAAACCAGTATCTATGATCCATAGGCTTTTACTGCAGCTTGTGAGTGTTTTGTTAAGTGTTGCCAAATTGTGACAGAGAGATAACTTGTATGATGATGCAGATCATTCTTTTCTCTTTCAAATGATTAGTGGAAATCTCATTTACAAGATTTCATTCTTGTTAGCATGGGCAAATTATAAATTCATCTCGATATTTTAATATTTATGTTTTGTTGCTAAGCATATGGGACACTGTTCAGGACAGAACTTCAGTTCTGGTCCTCTCTGCCAGCTTTTCTGATCATTGTTGTGTGATTGTGTCCAACTGACCAACATGCAGACAAACTGCCAAAAGGAGCAGTTAAGACGGTAAGGATTATTGTTTTGCAAGAAAATGGCAGAAAAGAAAAAAATAAAAGCATTTGTATATACAGCGCTCTGGTCAAGCTATCTCATGGCAAGCTTCCATGCTCTTACAAAGACTGTGTTTAACACTCTGTCTGCCTGAATGAGCAATGCTTTCTCATTTTCAAAATACCTATCACTTATAGTAAAGGGAGGAAAAGGGATGTGATCTATTTTTCATAGCATATGTTCTCTAATCCAGCAGAGATAATCCAGTGTTTGTAAATTTACAATTCATACAGATTCTGCCGGTTTAGATTGGGATTTATATAAAAATAACCCAGAGAAATCCTTTGAAAATATTTTTTATCTGTACAAATTTAGTTGGTGGGTGCTCTGAAAGTAATGTTTCTGTATGGGAACTGCTGAATCATGGCCTGAACCTCTGATTGATCACCTGGGGTGAGCAATGAATCAGCCATGGGAGCACAGGTGAAGGCAATTCACCTGTGCTGCCCAAAGGGGTGGAGCCTGACCCCACCTCTCCTAGATCTATTTAAGAGCTGGCTATGAGTGGGGAAGGATCTCTTCTGAATATCTGCTCTGCTGGAGTTTTGTAAGTGAGTCCAGGATGCAGGTAAGTTTCCTATCTATTTTTTTTTTTATTAATATAGTCTACTTTGCCAAGCTCTCTTGTTTATTTCATAATTATAGCATCTTAATGTTCATTGATTATATGTGTCTCCTACTTAATTATGTGGGCTGATAGCATTGGAGGTAGATGCTGGTGATATGGCAGTAGTAGAACCTTCCCAGCAATATTCCATTCTATTTTGTTGCCATGTGCTGCTGTAGATGGTAGCGGAGGGACAGTCTGACAAAATGACGTGTGATATACAAGCATGTAAGAAGTAAAGAGAGGGTCCAGAATTCCTCCATGCAGAAGAAATTGCACCTACTGACTTTCACTTCCACTTGCTGAATGTTTGTGGAGGCCAAACAGTGAATGAAAGTGCAGTGAGGCAGTGGATGGTGCATTTGAGCTGTGGCAATAGTAACGTGAAAGATAAATCACATTCTGGATGGCCATGTACAGCTGTCACACCACAAAACGCCTTGATTAGTTAATCCACAAAAATTGACATATCATCACTGGGGACTGTGCACAGAGCTGAATATGTGCTTCAGTGTGTTGGAAACAATAGTGGCCACATTGGAATATCACAAAGATTGTGCCAGGTGGGTCTTGTGAGTGCTTACACAGGAAGAACATCATATGCAAGTTTGAGCTATTGAAGCTGACAGCTTCCCAGATGACATTATTACTGGTGATGGGATGTGGTGTCACTGATACAAGATAGAATCAAAACCACAGTTTGTGGAGTGGTGACATGTGAATTCCCTACTGAAGAAAAAACTCAAGACAGCGTTCAGTAGATGATGTGCACTGTATTTTGGGATAGGAAATTGGGGATCCTTCTGGGGCTAGGTTCGATGATCTCTGGAGACTGGGCGATCTCTTTGGGGCTGGACTTGATGATCCCTTCCAGCCCCTACTATTCTGTGATTCTGGGTTTCCTGGACCCCATCAACTCTGGTTTTAACATTGTTACACTGATTTAGCTGAAGGTTCAAACTTTCAGAATAAGGCTGGAGAAGAAGATACCCTTTCTGCTGCAAGATGATAACATCAAGCCCTGTACCTGTTTGAAGAATGTAGAACACATTACCAATCTTGGCTGTACTGTCCTAACACAGCCACTCTATAGTCCAGATTTGGTTCCTACTCACTTATTTTATTCCAACAAAAGGTGGACTGTTTGAGCATCATTTTCCTTTCAGTGATGCTATCACAGCCATTGAGAAACAGTGCTTCTACTGGCACAAATTTTTGTGCATCACATATATTTCATCACTATCACTATGTTTCATTGTTTGTGAAGATGCTCAGCTGATGTTGATGACTAAACAAAAACTAGTGTTTTGTAACTGAGAATTTGCTCTAACAAATAGTATTCTGCTCTTTGTATTGTTTGTATTTTACGTGAAAATAAATAAGAGGCATTACTTTCAGAGTGAAGTATGTTCATACTGGAAAACTGTATTGAAAACTAGTACTTAATATATTCCTTGCAATTCTAGCTCCTTACATGCTCTTCACAGAATATTATCAGTAGAAGTTTAATAACATGTATAAGCAGTGCTTTTTGAAGTATTCGGTTGGCTTTATTTATTGTCTGAATGATTAAAAATTCAATATTACAAAACTAAGGGGAATGTCTGTTGCCTTATCCTGCCTTCAATTGCCTTCACTTGCCTTCTCTTCCCCTCCCTCCTCCTTCTTTTCTTAATTTTTAATTTTTGTCTCCTTATTCCTTCCTTTTAATCCTT
This sequence comes from Lagopus leucura, assembly GCF_019238085.1. NCBI lineage: Eukaryota > Metazoa > Chordata > Aves > Galliformes > Phasianidae > Lagopus > Lagopus leucura. Next base: position 19,841,325 of record NW_024962252.1, read on the forward strand.
CCTTCCTTTTTCCTTTCGCAGGAAGCTTCCACTGCAATAGTAGTGAAGGTCATCCATTGCTTGCACCTAATGTCCTTCAATGCATCACCCATTTCTTGTATTCCTTCTGAAATTTGCAGAAAACATAAATTGACCAAGGGATGGTAAATATTTGCTACTAAAGATGACTTTAGCTTTTTGCTGGTTATGTTATGAAAAGAAGTAAGCTAGTTTTGAGGCAAATATTTTGCCTACCTCTTAAAGCCAAAAGAGATTTTGTGATACCAAGCTCATCTTCCTTTTCTCTCTTTCTGAAATAATTGTCTGTGTGAAAACAGATGAGACAATTGTTTCCCCACAAATTTTCTGCTTCCAAAAGCAAGTTGAGACTCTTTACTGATTTCACATTATTTAAAAAAATCAACTAGTTTTTATGTAGGATTCAAATTCTTTACTTCAGTATTTATTAAATATCCACATAGTTGTCATGTTTAGTAATGTTTTTGTAGCAGATTTGGAGACTAATGTGGATCTCCAATATTTAAAGGAAGATAATAAAAAGGTGGAAAATCAACTTTTTATATGAGTAGATAGAGATAGGACAAGGGCATATACCATTAAATATTCATCATTTGTATTAGTAAGATGCTTTAGAGCTCATCAAATGAATGCTTTTATCTTACTATCTAGCCATAAGATATTATGCTGTTCTCAATTATTCTTCTCCTTCATTTTCTTGTGAGCAATAAGAATTTTGTTTATTTATTTACTTGTCTTTTCCAATTGTGATTCTTCCATTTCGTTCATTAAAATACTTGCAGCCACAATGGCCATATTTTGCCCTCTCTTTTTCTATGTCTGAGCTCTTCAGCCTATTGCATCCTAATTGTATTGCTTTTGAGAATTCCCTGTCTGGGACATTAGTTCAACACTAACTCATAGAGAAAAGTGTCTCCCACTGAGTTGGTAACACTAAAGAACTTATTGCGATACTCAAGTGTTCCTTGGAGGTCTCCAACTCTCCAATTAATTCAGCCTGAATCTGTTTAGCTTGTTAAGGACTGACAGGATTACAATCCATAGTGGCATCACTGCTTGAATTCATAGGAAACTATCAAATTTGTCATATTCTTAAGGAGAATAACAAATTAAAAAGAGATTAGTCTAGGTAGTGTAGCGGTTCAGTGGTGAACTGAAGATATCTGTTACAAATAAGTTAATTAAAATGCTTACAGTAATATTTTCTTCTTTGCTGTAGAACAAAATTGTAAATACCTGTTTGAATATGCTTAATACGAAATTCTAAATATAGTTGAAATACTGTGAGTGGGGAAAAAAGGTTTAATATCTTATAATCTTCATACTTATAGATTTGTGATGGCGAAGAATAAAGAAAACATCTCCAGAGTTCATATTACATCTTTAAATTCTGAAGCCATATACATATTAGAAGTCTGGAGCACCTCTCCTATAAAGAAAGGCTGAGGGAACTGGGCTTATTTGGCTTGGGGAAGAGAAGGCTCCGGGGTCATCTCATTGTGGCTTTCCAGTATTTGAAAGTAGCATACAAACAGGGGAGAGAATGACTGTTTATGATGGTGGATAGTGATAGGACAAGGGGCAATAGTTTTAAACTGAGATGGGAGGTCTGGGTTACATACTAGGAAGGAAGTTTTTCATGCAGAGGATAGTGACACACTGAAGCATGTTGCCAAGGAGGTTGTGGATGCCCCATCCCTGGAGGCATTAAAGGCAAGGCTGGATGTGGCTCTGGGCAGCCTGGTCTGGTGTTTGGTGACCCTGTGCATAGAAGGGGGGTTGAAATTAGGTGATCATTATGGTCCCTTTCAACCCAAGTCATTTTGTTATTCTATGATTCTACGGTATACTGTCTTTTCATAAATCTTAATATTTACTAATACACATAAATTAAAATAGTAAATAATAGTAAATATATAATCTAATATAAATATTATATTTATATAATAATATATATATAATAAAAATAGTAAATAAAAAAAAGTAAAAAACAGCTATAAATTTGATGTGAGTTATCTTTTTCTCTTCACTCTACATTTGAGCAAGCTAAAATATATTTTCTGTATTTTAATAAAAGGAGTATAGAAAGCATCCTTTCAAAGTATGAGTAGTTTTAAAGATGCCAGTACAATGAAAGAACATTGATAATATGTTGCAGAAAACCTTAATGGTGTTTGAAGTCATTGAATGTAATAATATTTGAAGCAAAATAAGTAATACTAGCAGCAGTGTTATTACTGCTTGTGGTAGGTCTTGCTGGTATGGGAAAGATAACTTCATGGCATCCCATGAACTAAGCCATGCTTAGTTTTATTTAGTAATGCTTGTGATAGTTAATAATTACTTTAACAAGGCCCCGTAGTTATGGAGAAGGACTCCAGTCTGCTAGTCATGATAGAAGTGAAATTAGTATTTTGCAGAACTCAAGCTGATTGAATGTTTTGAGATTCATCATAACTTTTCTCAAGTAGATAGAAAAAATATTTTAAGTACCTTTGGAGCTCTAGTTATCATTTGATATACAATGTATGAGTACATATACCTTACAAAATCTTGAAATCCAGGGATTCTTCTAATTTTCAGTTGTGAAGTTATTATACTTCCCTCTTATAACAGTACTTTTTATCAGAAAATCTCAGGGTGTATAACAGAAGTTGTCAGTATTACTTCTTTAAATAGCTGTTGTAGGAAATGTATTCTTGAATTTCTAGCAAATGAAAGCTGCTTTCATGTCTGCTTTTTCCTCTTGGAGTAGGGATAAAAGACACTGCTTTGCAACACTGATATACTGATTATAGCTTCTGTACAGTCTTTCCATATTCTATATACAGTATATATACTTTCTATGTACAGTATTTCTATATTCTTTTTCCTTTTATTAACCTTGGAAATTTATCAAGGAACTTCAGATAATGTCACTCAGCTGATGAAGAGACATACCTGCTGCTCTGACCAAAGCTGCTTTCTAGCAAAGAGCAACTGTAAACCTTAATTTATCTGATATTACAGTGGCCTCATGCTCCTTCATTTTATTGTAATGAATAAAGGTATGACACCCCCAGGGCTTTCAAGCCATTATTTCTGATGCAAAAGAGAATATGTAATTATCCCAGTCTCATTTCAATTTTCTGATTAGTGAATGTGCCAAGGATTTAAGTATTAAGAGTGCTACATGAAACAAGCATGTAAGGTGGGCTTTCTTCTGTATGCAGCTACAATATACTGATTTTTTTCAGTTGCTTATCCTTTCTATATATTTTTGTTCTTGTAGTAAATTTCACTTCCGTAAAAAGCAAAACTAGTTGCAGAATGTACAATTTAAAAGGTTTTACTCCATGCTTACTCTACTTTCATAGCATGTATTTTTCTTGACACAGCTCTTTAAATGCTTTTTGGTGGTTTGCTCCTCTTTCCACTCCTGAATTTTAAAGTGGTTGTGGTGGTGTTACAGTATAAATAAAGCTGCAGTGTTAAAAGAAGATAAGAGTAGCAAGGTTGTTTTGGAAGTCTTGTACAGATGTTTATGTCCTGTCCTCTGTTAAAAAGATTGCTATTACTTTGATAATGTTCTACAAAGCTGCCTGAAATGAAAAGGCGTTAAAAGTCTTGTCCTGAATGTTGTTCAGTTCTATCAGTGTTTTTCTGCAAGGTATAGGAAGTTGGGGAGGGCGGTGAAATTTAGAAGAAACAAAAACGCAGTATGTTTTATAAGGTTAAACTTCATCTTAAGGTAAAGGTTTGTCAAAATGTAATTCAGAATTTTTTTAAACCTCTTTCAATTATGTTGCTATAGTTTCATATGTAGAAAGTCTTATATAAAATAATGATGAAAATAAAAAATATGTAAAAATAGGATTGGACTTATTTTATATAAGTTTGTACATAAAAAGCACCTAATTTATCCTTTCCAGTGATAATTCTCTCTGCTAATCAAATGATCATCCTGTGCACATTCTTTCTGGTAGTCCTTAATGAGGTCAGACCTCTTTTGTGGCTTACGATGCTGATATTTCTCTAACATGAATTTATTAAGTTTGCATCCTCTAGTCAGGAGGAATTAATTTTCTCTGACACCAAATATCTGAGAAATTTTCTGAACAATGTATTTCCATTTTGTGTACACCAGGGTCAAATATATTAGAGGGTATACAAGGCAAGTTCTACTCATCGTTAGGATAAGATGAAACAGCAGAGAATGGAAGCAAGACTTATTTTTAAGCTTGAACATTTAAAGTGAATTTTTTTTAGTTTGTCCTTAATCAGATAACCATTTCTGAGGGTGGATTTAAGGTCATTTGCATTGTAATTAGCTTCTTGTGGGAGATTTACATTTCTACAATTCTGACTGTAGCAGCAAATATCTGCAGGATATTTGCAATTACACTGCAAATAGTCATCATGACCATTGCTTGAAAAAATCTAGTCCTTTGAGCAAAAAAAAAAAAAAAGACAAACAAAATTAAAATGATAGAAATATTAGAAACTCTTAATATTCATTGGCGTGACATACTTCTAGAATCTGAAGAAGGGCCAGAAACCATTTTACTCTATTTTTTAACATTATCTCCACCATTAGCTCTACAGATAGCACAGGGAAGGCTACTTGTAATTACAAGTTGAGTACCATCTTACTGTAGAAGATATAAACTGAAATGAGTACTTCATCATTAAAAGGAATGCTGACATTAGAAGTTTGCAATCCTGGTCTGAAACAAGCAGCAAATGGTATGGAAAACTGCTTATTTATCTGGTAAGAAATGTTAAATTAATTACTTATGTTATCTATTGTTTTGTAAAGTAGCTGAAAAATCTCAGTGGAGATATTTTGTAGTGTCCAAGAAAGTGCAAAACATAAAATGGAGCAATAGGAATGTGCAACAAAGGTTACTGGAAACCAATGAAATCTGATCAATTGTGTGTCAAGTACAGGTACCTACCTAGTATATGCTGCAGACTTTCTATATTTTCATCTTCTGCTAGAGTAATTCTACACCCTGTGGCCTGTACTATTGTTTTTAAAAAGAGTCCTCCCATTTTTGTTTTGTTAACTTCTACAGTCCAGACAACATATTTAAAACACTGATTATATATTCGTGCTCTGTTAGTTATAACAGTTACTGCCCAATTTCATTGACATTCCCAATCAGTAAACACCTGTGACTTTTCAAAGAATTTCCTCTTTTCTCTGATCTTGCCAGGGTGTTTAGGGTATTTACCAGAACATGACCTCTGCAGCACAGGTTCTTAAGCTGTTTTAGGACCTAAGTATTACCTGATATATAATGTTGCAAACTTGTGAAGCTACAGTTCACTCTATATGTAATTTAAGAGTAGATATTCTGCTACCTCAGTGGCAATAATTATACTATTTAGTCATAGGAGTAAGATTAGCACTGCCAAAACAAATCTTAGCCTCTGCTTTCATTGCTGGTATTAAAAAACAGGATGTTACACTAAAGATTTTAAAAAATTGAGTTTCCTACGATGTCTCACTGTGAAGAAAATAATTTCCTACAGAATGTCTCTGCTACATGATACTGAGGCATATTAATAGTCCATGAAAATTAGTGGGTTTATCTGCAGAAACTGCACTCGGAGTCCAACCGGAGTCCAATGTTCTGATGAGATCATTTTAGATATTCCACATGAAGAGAGATTAATATGTTAATATCAAATTTAATTACTTGAAGATATTTGACATTTTGATATTTTAGTTCAGCAGATAAATGTAACAATGCACTGAACTCACAATATAGTCAATACAATATATGGATGATTCATAATACAACCACGATTCCAATTACCAGTCTCCATATATAATCACTATCACAATGCTGTGCCTCCCCAGTCAGTGGGGAAAAAAAACTCATGGCTTGAAGCAAGATCAAGACAGTTCTCTTCAAGGTTCATTCTGCTGGTTGTTCAGTTGTTATACTTCCTGTTGAGTGGAACAGCATATTAACTTTACCTGTTCTAGTCTGTCTTACATAAGAAGAAATTCATGCTTTTTTTTTTTTTTTGGTAAAGGCTATTTACATGGCCAGTTGGTCCAGTAAGCTGGTACAGACAGGGAAAACAGGCCAATCCCTTGTCCCCTCTGTATTAAGCTCATCTTCCTTTGTAACAGGTGAGACATTCCCTGCATTCTTCTCTAAGCTGTGCCCATCTCCTCTCAGCCTTCTTGCATTGTTGGGGTTTATGTGTGGGTAAGACACTCCTACAAATGAAGTGTGAGATACCCACAGGACCTGAATGTCCCTTCAAAGCTGCAGCTTGTGAAGCAGGAGAAGAAGGCATGTTGTGAGAGGGGGGAAAAAAAAAAAAATAAAAAAAAATAAAAAAAGCTAGAAATAGGCCTAGAATGAGAGGAAACCCTTGCCACAAAAGTCTCAGGACACAACATCTGATTGTAGTCACTCCCAGCCTCCTTTTTGTGTAGAGTGAGACCTGCTGTACTGAGCTCCCAGTAGGATACTGGGTGAGGATAACTCAGAGACAGGTGGACATCCTGGGAGACAAGAAAGGTTTTTCTTGAGTAAAATTTTAAACCATAATATTAATAAGACTTATCATTTTTATCCCGATAAGTTGGGCTGTTAGATTGTTAAGACTGAAATTGAGTAATGATAACTTTTTGGCCCTGTATAAATGGATTTTAACTTTTCTCCCATAGTAAGATTTTCAATATAGCATTCTTGTAGAGTTTTATCCTTTCAGATATGTCATTATTATGTTAAGTGGTAGGGCATTGCATTCAGAGTAATAACAATCATAAAAGTAGAAATTTTGCAAATTAAATCATTTCATACCAAAAATCAAATGAGGCAAAACGTGTAGTAGAGAGCATCCTGAATATTAAATTTTCACATACCTTTTCCACTAAAATGTTATGCCAGAGGAAGTAAATCTTACATTTTCTTCTAAATGAAATCATATGTGGAATGTCTCTAGAGGACTAATTCTGCAATTTCTTTGTCAATTTGTGAAGTGGTGCGTTATTAGCTGTCAATCAGATAATGTACTTGTCAATGTTAATTATTTTGCATCAAGCCAAGCACATGATCTCCATATTTAACAAGTTGTTTCTGAGTATTCATAGTACATCTTTAATTAATGCATGTCTCAACAAAAGAAATTATTTAAAAAATGTCAAAAATGAACTAGAAAGAAATCTTTCTTCTCAGAAACAGTGGTGATGGAACAGTCTGTCCAGGGAGGTGGTGGAGTCACTGTCCCTGGAGGTATTCAAGGAACCATGTGGATTTGGCACCAAGGAACATGGTTAGTGGGCATGGTGATGAGCTGATGGCTGGACTAGGTGATCTTAGTGGTCTTTTCCAGCCTTCTATGATTAAAGCCTTTTGATTTCAGTGGTTATTCTGAAATGTATTTCCAGAATAACCACAGTCTGTTTTAAATCAGAAACTCATGCCTCTGTATATAGCTATAAAACAGATTATCTTGCATACTAATAGCAATCAATTACACTTATATGGTAGGGATAAGAACGCAGTTTTCACCAAGGGACAAATCTAATATCTCTAAACTAGGTTACGTGAAAGCTAAAGCAGCTTCCCATGCAATGGGAGTCATAATGAAACGAACAACCAAAAAACAAATCCGAAGAAATTTCACTATATGAATCTGATCAATCTGCAAATCAGCAGATCTATAGCTTTTCCTCTGGATTTTATTATGCTTTAGATCACATTCATACTTCAAAGGATCAAATTATATGTGTATCATTTAGTAAGCAGCTCTGTTAGTCCACTGAGATAGCCACACTTTTTTTTGATTCAACACACGTATTATTATAGAGTCCTGTGCAGAGGTAAATAGAAGGCTAATGAGTGACAATACACAGTAATATTGTAACTCATGCAAAGCTTCTTCAGAGCACAGTAGCTAATATAACTATTAAGAATAAAATGAGTTGTCTGTCTTCTTTTTATTGTATTTCATTGTATTGTAAAAGTCAAGCACTGTGAAAACTTAAACTAAGACCAATGCTTCTATAGTTATATCCTAGAAAATCAGTCAGTGTATGAGAGAGTTAAAGCAGCTGATATTCAGAAACAAGAACGTTATCAGTGCTAATGTGTTGCTATGACACTCAACTAATGCAGAAATAAGACAAACAACAATTTGCTTTTCTCTGTAGCTCAGAAACCAAGCAGAACTTGAAGCGAGAATGGTTGTGAGGCAGTCCTGATTTTTTTTTTTTCACTTCTCACTGTATTGTTGTCTTTGGCTCAATAAGATCATTTGCATACTAATCACTTTGAACAAGGACAAGAAAATCATGGCTAATACTGAACTGAATATTAATATGCCATTAACGTCTGCTCCAAAAACACATTCTTACAACATCATCTATTGACTTCGATGCCCACAGTAACAATGAATTTCACAAGCAGACTCCACAGCAAAATGCCAAATTGTACTGATTTGAAACTTAGGAGAGTGTGCCACCAGTGCCATATTTCTTATCAGTTCAGTGCTTCACTGGGCATTTCCGATTCTAAACCACCTATATGTCTTTCAAACCGTAGCACAGATTTGGCAAAAGCAGGGGGTACGCAGGGTAATTTGGTGAAGTTTGAAAAGAACTGGTATGAAAAAATAAGTTAATCAAGAAACCAGTAATGAGGTATAGAACATTTTTAAGAGCGAGAATAAAAGAGTTAGGAAGGAGAATTTGTTTGCATTATGACCCAAACCATCTCTCAGTGGTAACTTATATATGCCATCCTGCTGACATCTGTCATATTATCTTTGCTGTCATTTTCACTTTCATTAAAGCATGCACCAGAGTGTGGAGGATGAAGGAACAAATCTGACAGTGATGCACTTGAAATTTTTTCTTTGCACCTGCACTTGCTTCTTTTAATAAAGAAAAATGCAGTGAAGAAATTATCACGGTACCAGTCTGAAAAGAAGCATATAGTTTTGTTCAACATTCCAAAAGCTTGACAAGTAGTGAGTTTCCCAGTCCATTCCTGTTCCCTGCAGAAAAAGGAGCTGGAATTAAAAGCAGTAGTAGTAACTAAAAATTTAATATAGTAAGTTTTGTGATTTTGTTCTCTAAAACCAACTTCTGATCAAGATATGTATGGAGACATCTGAAAAAAAGTATTTTTTTTTATATTCTGTCAAGAAACCAAACAAACAAAAAAACAACAACGCACTGTATATATAAAAAAAAAAAGCTGTGGAAAATGAACTGAAAGTATATGTAAAAACTGGAGTAAATGAGGAAATAAACTTTATGATTATCCAGCAAAATTATATTTTATGTGAATGAGATATGTCTAAGTAAAGATGCTATTTAATTAAAAATTGCATTTAATGATGGGACAAGGGAAACTTTAATGGGAATGAGAATGCATTTTTTGGAGTAACTCTAAGAAATAAAATGCCCGAAGCCACAAGAAGAGAATGAGTACAGTGTCTCATATAATAAGAGGTGTGGTCTTTAAGGGCTATTTAAATATAGCAAATCATGACGATCCAATATAATATTCTGGACCAAAAGGAACACAAGATAAATTCCACAACATTTATTACAGATTTTATAATATAAATTACGAAAATTTTCATATGGAAATTGATCAGGCTAGAATTTTGAGCTGTAATTTGCTTCATCAATTAGTATAGCAGAAATGTCTTAAAATGATCAGTCTGCATCCTGCTGTTCCTCAAAGGGACAGGAGATTTTCACTTTCAAAATTCATATTAGAGGTAAGTGATGACTGAATGACGATTCTCACAGCCTGTTTATCCTACTCATTAGATGTTTTTTGCTCCTTCTGTTGATTGATATTAAGAAAATATACCGGGACTGTGTTTTGTACATGTATAAGGCTGTATCTTTGGTTATAGAAAGTGTTTTCCTGCTGTGTGCAGAAAATAATATAATATTCATAGAGGGCACTGAAAAATCCACTAGTTAGTATGTCTCTCATATCACCCAGTTAAGGTATTCACTTGGGACAGGAAAGGTCTGGGTAGCTCCTTGTGCTACTTATATATGTTATCCAATGTCTATCTCATGTAAAATACATAGTCCTTGGAATACAGAACAGGGATCATGTCTCTTTTCTCAAGTGAGATTTTGAACCAATAGGCTAGTGAGTCATCATTATGCTTGCTCTCTTTCTGATCCTATAAATTTTTAATTTTTTCTAGACAGTGAAATTCTTTCTGCAGAGCTTCAAAAAGAGGAGGGAAGAGTATTTTTAACCTTAGTATAATCTACAATCCAGGTATCAAGTTGAGAAACACGGGTGTGGGCATGAACCTTTTCCTTTCTGATTATTATATCACAGTCAGTGTGTGAAAGTGAGAACACATTTCAGATAAGCATAAGTGTTTTTTTTTTTTTTTTCCATCGCGTGTGTTACAGAAAGAGAAGACCTGATGCATTGTATGAGAAGCCTTTCCCTGAAATGTGTATACTTTCATAGAATAACAACTATGGAAACACAATTGGAGAAATGACTATTTTTTTTCTATCCTGATAGTATTGTGTGTCATAATTTTTTTTGTCTTTATCAAGATTGAAATATGTATGTGCAAAAAATGTCAAAGTATATAATGAGACATATATTTAATTTAGCATATTGAATAGATAACATTTTTCAAGACTAACAGGCTCAATTGTAATTGAAATTTCATTGAGTCCATTGTATCTTGTACATCTTAGATGAAAATGTCACTCCTCAATGATTATCTGCTCAATCTAAGAATATATTTCACTTTCTCTCTTTAACAAACAAACATACAAACAAAACCAGAAGCTTAGTAATTTTTTTAATTGATAGCTTTTTTTTTTTTTCCTTAATAACTATACCACTCTTCAACAGAAACCGATTAATCTCTGGCTAAAGTTTTACATAAAAAACAACTTTCAGAAAAATACTATTTTATTGATAAGATTTTATTAAATTTATTTTAATTTTCATGCACACAAACTATTTCCTTTATCATACAGAACTGTATAATTAAGATATATATATGTTCCTTAAGTTATAAAAGGAATTCTACATTCATGCTGGGAAATCTACTTAAGTAGCTTGAAATAAATACTCAGTTTCAAAGTAATGAAAATCTACCTGAGCACATGAATTTTCTAAAATGTTTTTCTCCTCCATATTCTGAAGTCTACTGAAGTTGTCTACATTTATCCAATTCTTTAAGCAGTGTTTACAAGCCAGCTTACATTGTGCCAATTTTTGTCATTCATTAGCTTTCAAAACAGGGAACTTAATGTTGCAGGCAAATTTCTCTGTCCTTCATTACCAATTACAACACTGCACTTGATCCAGCGGACTATCTGGTAGGTGGATTGGTTTTTACATATTACTTGTGTCAAATAAAAATTGCTATAAAGTATAACATAGTTGAAAAAGACATGGACATTTTTCACAGGTCAGTTTGAAATCCAGGAATGCTACATTGAAAAACTTAGGATAATTCAGGTTGGAAGCCCAAACTTCTGCTTAAAACAGCATCAGCTGTGACATTAGACATGATTGCTTAGGGATTTATCTGGTTGGGCCATTTTGTGAAAGCCAGTTTCTTTCAGTAACCATTAGAAAATTATACATAAAATCCACAATGCCCTCTGAATTGCCCATGGTGAATTTCATCCTGAGAATTTATTCTTATGACAATGTAGACAATATTTTAAGTAGCTCAACAATGCCAAGTGCTGCTAGGAGAATTCAACCACCCAGATATCTGCTGGAAAAGTATGACGATGAGCTGTAGGCAATTCAGGAGAACATGGAATATACTGAGAATATCTTCCTGAGTGAACTAATTGGTAGCCTCATCAGTGGGAATGCAATACTGGACCTGTTGCTCACCAGTGTAAAGGAACTGATGACATCAGGATTGGAAGCTACCTGGGCTGTAGTGATCATGCTATGGTTCAGTTCTCGCTCCGGAGAGATAGAATCATAGAATCACTAAGGTTGGAAAAGACCTAAAAGATCACCCAGTCCAACCGTTCACCTATTCCCAATAGCTCCTACTAAACCATGTCCCTCAATGCAACATCCAGTCTTTCCTTGAACACCCCCAGGGTCGGTGATTCCACCACCTCCCTGGGCAGTCCATTCCAGTGCCTGACCACCCTTTCTGAAAAGTAATACTTCCTCATGTCCAGCCTGAATCTCCCCTGCCGTAGCTTGAAACCATTCCCTCTGGTCCTATCACTAATGACACGAGAGAAGAGGCCGACCCCCAGCTCACTACAACCTCCCTTCAGGAAGTTATAGAGAGCAAAGAGGTCTCCCCTGAGCCTCCTCTTCTCCAGGCTGAACATTCCCAGCTCCTTCAGCCTCTCCTCATATGGCCTGTGTTCCAGACCCCTCACCAGCTTTGTTGCCCTCCTTGGAACACGTTCCAGGGCCTCAATATCTTTCTTGCAGTGAGGGGCCCAAAACTGGACACAGTACTCGAGGTGCGGCCTCACTAGTGCTGAATATAGGGGAACAATCACCTCTCTGCTCCTGCTTGCAACGCTGTTTCTGATGCAAGCCAGGATGCCATTGGCCTTCTTGGCCACCTGGGCACACTGTTGGCTCATGTTCAGCCGAGCATCAATCAATACCCCCAGGTCCATTTCCTCTACGCAGTCCTCCAGCCACACCACCCCAAGCCTGTAGCATCGCCTGGGGTTGTTGTGGCCGAAGTGCAGCACCCGGCATTTGGCCTTGTTGAAACTCATCCCATTGGCTCCAGCCCAGCTCTCCAGCCTGTTCAGATCCTTCTGTAGGGCCTCGCTACCCCCAGGCAGATCCACACTTCCAGCCAATTTGGTGTCATCTGCAAATTTACTGAGGGTGCACTCGATGCCCTCATCCAGGTCATCAATAAAGATATTGAAGAGGACAGGCCCCAGCACCGACCCCTGCGGAACACCACTCACGACTGGTCGCCAGCTGACCTTGTCTAAAAATATTTAATACCCACCTGAATGTTTTTCCCAATAATCTACTTTAAGGAATATTCTTTAGCAAAAGGGCTGGATTAGAGGATCTCCAGAAATTCCTTCCAACCCCTTTTAATTCTGTGATTCTATAACACTACATGCTAGTATGAGGGCTGGTCTAAAAGTAATGCCTCCTATTTTATTGTGTTGGCCCTTGATCTCAGAGGCAGATGTTGGTTGTATGGCAGTACAGTTTGAATCTTCCCAACAGTATTCCATTACATATTGTTGCTGTGAAATGGATGGCAGCAGAGGGGCAGTCTTACAAAATGTCATCTGACACAAAAGTGTATATGCAGCAAAGTTGTGTCATTGAATTCCTCCATACAGAAAAAAAATGGCAGTCATTGACATTGACTGACTGATGCTTGCTGAATGTTTGTGGAGACCAAGCAGTGGATATTAGCATGTGAGGTGGTGGGTGATACATTTCCGCAGAGTGCTGGTGGGTCACCTCCTCTGGTGCAGATTTTTATGACCATGTCATTTAGGTTCTTGTGCATTGCTGGCAAAAATGCATAGTTAGTGGTGGTGACTGGACAGAAAAATAGTAATATGTAGCAGAGAATTTGCTCTGTCAGATAGCATGATTGTGCTCTATCTATCTGTTATAGTTTCCATGGAAATAAATAGGTCTTACTTTCAGAATGACCGATGTATATTCTCTCTGTATCTTCTGAGCAGATTGTATTGTGCTATGTTGTGCTGTAAAGTTGTCTGAGTTGTGGTTCTTAAGCTATATGTAGCTCATAAAAAACTGACAAACATTCTCTGATCAGATAAAGAGTTGTAGGGACTTGACTGCACTTCAGTCTGGAGACAAGTAGGAAGACTGGAAATGCTGGCATCCACAGGTAGTTTCTGAATCGAAGTTTCTTTTACCTGTTCTACATCACAAAGTTATAAAACTGTTGAAGAATGTAAGAGGCCAATGGTGAACTCAACTCAGTAACTTCAGCTATTTTGTGTGAGAGAGACAATAGGGGGAACAGACTGGGTCCTGTGGAGGTGGGCAGTGAGCCGTTTTACTCATAATCTTTTATGGCAGTTTATTGAGGATAATTTGTGACTACAAGAGACCCTCGCCAAAAACTCCTGAATCTTCTAGGACTCCTAACTGTGCAGACACTTTGGAGTTGCTGCCTTGAAAGCATTCTGACCAACTGTACTATGAAAGGTGTGTTTATCTTTGTTGATCTGTCACCCCTAGACTAAGTCTCAGCTCAGAATTATTCTGGATCTGAGGATTGGAGAAAATCTCTCTCGCTCTCTTTCTCTTTTACATCTCTTTTTTTACTTGTTTTCTTTAGTAGCTATTGTCTAAATTTGCCTCAAAGTAGTTGACTAGAAAATAACGCCTGTGCCAAAGCACCCTTTATTCATAATGTCTATTGTTGTTAGAAATTTGCCTATCTTTTCTCGAGGTAGTTGACTAATTGTTGTTGAAAAGTTCAGTAAATTTTCTTGCTTTGTTCTGAATTGTCTGAACCCTTGTTTGACTCTCAATCCTGTTCCTCTGCCCAGCCGGGCAGTGCCCCTGTTCAGTGGGATCCCTCACACCCCACCGCGTCGGCAGATACAAGGATAAAATTTCATACTTTCTTGTAATAAAGAATTTTGAAAGTGTGTCTATAGAAGGCACGGGAAATGTGTCTGGTGATCTTCAAGATTTTACAATCATGTTTGGAGTATCAGAAAACCTGGTCACTACTATTCTAGACAGAATAGCTATTGACAGATTTGGACAACTCACCTAATCGAACAAAGCAGACAATTTACATTCATAGCACAAATATTAACAGCTGCAAAATAGCCATTTAAAATGTTCTCAGCCACTATCTTATTGTCAAATTGTTGATCTTAATTCAAAAATGCATAAGCTGACAAAAGTGAAAGGAAAATTACTATAATGATTATATGGCAAATATTCAAACAACTAAGAGTATTTAGCATAAGTAAAAGAGAAAAAAAAAAGGTAAATAAAAATTGCTTGCATTACCCTTTTAAACATCAATACTTATCCAAATTTCAATAAAAATATTATTCTTTTTATGAAAATATCTAGATAAAAAGTATAACATGATATGTACATAACTGGATTCTCTACCTTATCATGGCAGTTATTAAAGAAATTTATCAAAATTCCAGGAAAATTTATGTTTATGTAAAAGTGGAGATATTCAGTAGCTGGAGCCATGAAAAAAAAAAAAAAAAAAAAAGCAAGAACATATTAAATAATTAATTATTAATTTTAATGATCCTTGAAAGTTTATGAATTTGATTCAAATATGTTAACTACTTCCTGTTGGAAAATAAAATCTATTATAACTCCAAACACTACTGCAGCAAACATAATGGATCGTTCTCTTTCAGGTAGTAATTTATGAAAGAATTCTTGCGATCATTTAGAGAGGTTTTGAAATCACAACAAATCTGTTATCAAACCATAATGAAAGATTTAATTAGTCTGTCCTGATAACATCTTTCAGTCATTCAGACTGACTTACTGTTTCACACCTATCAGAGTATCTACTCAAACTAGAACTTTTATAATGAATGGCGTGTTTTAAAATGCTCGGCAATTGCAACAGTACAGGTAAGAACCAATTCAAATGCACGTGCTGAATCAGAATCAAATGGGGGCAACGAGGTAGAGTTTCAAAATTTATAAGTGAATGCTTCAGCTACTATGCATTCTGATTTAATTCTTTCCAGCACTAGATCTAAGGGCATGCATTTATAGAGTGAAGAAAGTGAGTCAATTTCAAAAGGCAGACAAAATAATTAAATACTAATGTTAAATACTTATTTGATCTACAAAATGAACACGACAGAATTAAACCTTCATAAGTTGCTTGTCTAGATATAACCTGTTTCAAATTAATAGTGAGATCAAATTTTAAAACAAATGAGAAGAAATTTGAGGAATCATCTTGTACTGCACATATCTGGAATATATTGAGCTCTGCCGAGGGGTGAACAAGTGGAAAACTTATGGATGAGAATTAAGGAACAGGCAAACATGGGTGACATTATTATGGGTGTTTACTGATGAGGAGGGAAAAGTTAATGATGTCTTCTACATACATCTGAATGTAGCCTCACAGTCATAGGCACTGTTTCTCACTGGGGATTTCAACCATCAGGCACACACTGTCCAGAAAGCTCCTGCAGTGTGGAAGTTAACTTTGTAACTCAGGTGGGGTGAAGAAAGGAAGATTTCCTGTTATTTAAGTTGGATCTGGTTGGAGATAATTTAAACAAACTCAGCACACACAGATTAATTGGGCCCAATAGGATGCATTCACGTGTACTGAGGGAGATGGCAGAAAAAAAGCTCACTCCTGTAGCCTTCTCTGATGTCATGATCAGCTGGGTAGTTGAGAGGAGAGCAGTGGCTGCTTTCCATCTTGACTTAAGCAATGTTTTTGGCACTGTCTCCCAGAACATCCTTGTGCGTAAGCTTAGGATGTGTGGGATTGATGAGAAGACAGTGATATGTTTTGAGAGCTGTCTGACTGATACAGTGCAGAGTGTTATGCTCAGTGGCACACAATTTAGTTGGAAGCTGGTAGCAAGCATTGTTCCCCATGGGTCATTACTTGGTCTGATTTTATTTAACAATTTCACAAATGGCCTGGGTAACGGGTAGCATCCTCAGCAAGTTTGCTGATGATACAAAGCTGGTAGGAGTGGATAACACACTAGAAAGCTGTGCGGCCATTCAGTGAGATCTGGACAAGCTGGAGAGTTGTGTGAAGAGGAACCTGATGATGTTCAATAAGAGCAAGTGTGGAGTCCTACATCTGGAGCGGATTGGCTGCATGCATGTGTACAGGGTATGGGCTGACTTATGAGAAAGGAGCTCTGTGGAGAAGAGACAACAGGTCCACCATGAATAGTTTGTCCTTGTGGCCAATGATATTGTAAGAAACACTCAGAGTCAAAAATTTCAGGTTAGGCAAAGGTCTTAGTGATTAGAGCAAGTTTATTCATTATTGCAATAGTGGGCGTGCGCCCCCTATTGACAAAGGAGAAATTGTGCACTGTTCAGCGAAATTCATTCTGTTATATACCCTAAACCCAACACAAGTAATGTTCTCCTGGTGCTCTCTCATTGGTTGAGCATCCCAGGCTTACAATTTTCCCAATACTGTTGCTATGATACATTTCCATATAAGGTCCATTACCAACCTGTTGTTTTTGGTATGTTTTGTACTTTCCTATGGAGATAGGAGGGCAGTGTTTCCACATTTGTTCTGCCCCATGCTTGGCTCTCCCCACCCTGAATATTTACCTTATCCTGTGCCAGTCTCAATTCTACCCGAGTCAGAATGCCCCCAATCTTAACTTTATTCTATTCAGCAACTTTCTTAGTGGAAGAAAAACAACTTTTCACAAGAGGGTTATAAGTACAGTAAAGGCCTACACTACATACAGAAAATACTGGAAACTTCTACTGCAAAAACAAATCTACCTCTCACAGTATCGTGGGGTGAATTTAAGAGAGTGTTGCCAGTAGGCTAAGGGAGGTGATCCTCTCCCTCTACTCTGCCCTGGCAAGGTTACATCTGAAGTACTGCATCTAGTTCTGGGGTCCCTGGTTCAAGACAGACTGGGAAGGTCTTGTCAAGGTTTTATGTTTTTTGTTTTTTCGGGTTTCAGTATTCCACATCAAAACATCATGTAGTGTACGGGGGCATTAAAGTGTTAATGACCCAGTTCCAGGTACCTATCCCTGTACATTACAGAAGTCACGGGATCTGGCCCTTCCAGGTGGGGGGGGGGGGGGGGGGCGCTCTCTTGCTGCCTTGCAGTGGGTGCTAGAGGGTGCTTTCCTAGCCGTTCCAAGCTTTTCAGGTTTGACTCATTCCCGGGAACTCTCTCTCATCTTGCCTGATCTATTAATCTCAATTTCAATTAAATTGTATTATACTGTGTTATCTTGTATTCCGGTATTATAGTAAAATAAGTTTTCCTTCATATGTTGTTGTCACTGTTCTTTTCCTCCCTTCCTTCTTTCCTTCCCATTTTGTGGGACTAGGGTGTGGGGGGGGGGGAAGGGCAGAGGCCTATTGCCCCCCTGTCACGGGCATAGGTTGATCTAGTTAACTCCGTGACAGGTCTAGAGAAAGTCCAGCAGATGACTACAAAGATGAAAAGGTAGTGAGAGGATTCAACCTCTACTACCATACCACCTACATCCACTTTTATGTCATGGGCCAACATAATAAAATAGGAGGCATTATTTTTGGAGCAGACCTTGTATTTTCTAGCATTTCCAGCTGGCTAGAAAATTCTGGCATATAATGAACTACCCTTAGTTGTTCAAATTTTCATCAGTCTATTGGCTAGACTACTGAAATGTGATATACCTGGGCAAGAAGCCTGGATTGTTTAGGAACCTCCAACTAAATACAGAATTACAGATCACCAAAAAATATCAAAGCTGTTTTGTGCTTTCTGCATTATTTTCCATAAAACTATGTTCATGACACATTGTGGCTAGGTTTCAAGACATCTGAAAAACCTTCAGAAGTTCCAAGTTTGCTACTGACAGCTTGGCTCATCTAAATAACAGTCCTTTTCACAACAAGCATATATTCAACACTCTTTAAGAGACAGAATTTTCTTTCTTAGGCTGTGAAATAAATTCTAGAGACAGGAAACTATCAGGAAATTATCAGTTGTAGATCAAGGCCATCACATTCTGAGATGCCTTATGGCCTACAGATAGTATACTTCTCAGGTCAGTGCTGATTGGTTTGTACTGGCAGGAAGATTTTACATAAATCTGTTGAAATTCCAATATCCACTTTTAGCTCATTAGTTCTTGTACATCTGTATCCAATTTTATAAATATGTCTTTATATTCGAGGTCTCTTGTGCTACCTCTTCTCTAATCTCTATTCTCCTCCCTCCCACTCCCCTTCTCCCTATGTCAATATTCTCCTGTAGATTATGTATCATAGAATCATAACAGAATCACAGAATGTTATAGAATCATAGACGTGCTTGGTTTGGAAGGGACCTTAGATACCATCTAGTTCCAATCCCCTTGCCATGGGCAGTTTTACAGTCCACTGGATCAAGCTGCATATGGCCCCATCCAACCTGGCCTTAAACATCTGGGGCATCAGAGGTTCCTTGGCCCTAGGACTGGACACAGTACTCTGGTGGGGCCTCACGAGAGCAGAGGGGAACTCTGTTTTTCTCTCCTTTCCCTGCTGGCCACCTCTCTTTTGATGTATACTACTGTAAGAGAACTGCTGAATCTTGGTCTGAACCTCTGATTGATCACCTGAGGCAAGCAATGAGTCAGCCATGGGAGCACAGGTGAAGGCAATTCACCTGTGCTGCTGGAAGCTGTGGAGCCTGGCTCCACGTCTCCTAGACCCATTTAAGAGCTTAATACCAATAAGAAGGGGTCTCTTCTGGATTTTTGCAGTAAGTCCAGGATGCAGGTGAGCTTTCCATCTATTCTCTTTCTGTTAATATAATCTGCTTTGCCCAACTCTCTTGTTTATTTCATAATTATATCATCTTTATATTTATTGACTATGCAACTATGTATTGTTTTTGTTCTTTGTTTCATTCTTTGTAATTTATTTGCATCCTTCTTAAACTGCAATGCCTGCAGCTGAAGACTCCAACCTTTTCTTGGTGGCTCTAGCTATAATTTTTCCCTCACTGAATTAAGCTGCCCTTGTACAGGGATTAGCCTTAGTAATTCCTAAAAATGTAACCTTGATTCAGCGTGCTAAGAAAGAGTTGAGAGGCCATCTGTATAGAGATAAGAAAGCAAAATACTGGGAGTGGTAGTACCACTGATCCAAATGTTTTAGGATACCAAGGATTCAAGAGAGAAAATATCAAAATTAAATGATAAAATGCAAAGACTGATGCTGGAATCTGGTCTATTCAGAGCCAGTTAGATTTTGAGTTAGGGTTGAGCCTTCAGGGCTGTCAGAATTGATGGGGCAGGAGGAAGGTGGCTGCTCCACACTCCTCACGGCACCCAGGAGGATCTGTGGACACTGACTCTTATCACCTCACTGATGCCTGCCCAGATCATGATGGGTCTTCATGTACTGTACAAGAGTTTGGACACAACAGTATTTAACCTCATAGTTTGTTAAAAATAGTCTTTTTTTTTTTTTTTTTTTTTTTTAACACGTACTGGCTAATACATTATTTAATACTTATATGTGTTCTGCTTGTAGTCTTTTTTGTGCTGAGCTAATGATACCTTTGCGAACTGACCAAAACAGTCTCTAATAGTATCCTCAAATAGAGATCTACAGGTTTTGACTGGAGCAGACTAATTACAGAACACTGTGTCCATCAGACAACCACCTTTGACTTAGTTTACGTAAGAAATACTTTTAAAGGTAAAAGTGAAACTGAACTGAATTAAAAAAACCCACTTTACTTTAGAAACATGGAAGCAAAGATGAAAAGAGATACATGCTAATTGCACTGCTCAGTGAAGTCTTCAGTATGAACAGTAAAATAAAATAGAATATAATTATTTTACAAAGAAGATATTAATTTGGCTTTATTTATAAGAAATTAAATAGTAAAAATGGACACAAACCATACTTCATAGATATTGAACTGGATAGCAGGTTTTAGATCCTTATTTCCAATTACTGTTAGCCCAGGCTATTTTTTTAAGTCTCAGGATTAAGTTCTATTTATTTTTCATTTCTCCTTCCGTAACAATGTGTTGGGGAAGTTCCTAATGATTAAGGAGGCACCTCTTTTCTATGAGGGCAGTTTCGTGTAATCCTATTAGCAGTTATGTAAAAGGGTACTTACAAAAGGTACAGGCAGATCTGTAGCCTCATTCGTATGAGAACATTTTGAAGAAGTTATTCTTTGGAGAATTAATTGTATTTTAGTAACTGATAACACTGCTAAAGGAAAAATAAATACTTGTAAAGACAAAAGGAAACTACAAGCCTTCCTAGAAGATATCAATAAATATTTAAAAACTTAAAAAAAAAAAAAAAAATAAAAAAATAAAAAAAATGCTTGTAATTATGCACACATTAATTTACTATTTTTTAACTATATAGGAAAACTGTAGTTGTTTGTATTGCTCTGATGTTAAACTTATTTGAGATAAAAAGAATAGTAGTGTGTCTCAGGGTGTTTTTTATTTTTTCTAGGAGTGTATATTTAATACTTCTATTTTAAAAAAATGTCTGAAACCTAGTAGGCAAACCAATGTTTTTTTTTCCAGGAGCATTTTATATTTCATTATTCTTTATGTGAACATGCTGACATATATGTCTCTGCTTAGGAAAAACTACAGATTTGTTTGAATTTGTTTAGTAATGATAGATGAACTTTTCTAACATGACTCCAGAATGTTCAGAAAGGTTCAATCCCTTTGTTATGACTTATTTGCAGAAAACATTGACTAGTAGAATACTGTTCTTATACTTTAGTTGTGTTTGGACGAGTTTATCTTCACTCTCAAACATTGGTGTGCTGAATACATGTTTTTTTCTTTATTATTTTTGTGGTGCTATAGTGCATAACCTATATTCTAGATTGTTGATTTTTATCCTCCAAATACAATAGCAATAATTTGCTCTGAAAGGAAACTCCAAACTCTTCTGTGCCTAGTGACAGCTAAGACAATTACTATATTAGTCTTATGCAATTTATTTCTCTTTTTAAATAACATTATAAAGATAATCATGAAAGGATCTTATTACTGTCAACTTATAAGAGAGCAGAATTGCCATCCTGAATAACTATGGTGAAGATTAAATGGCACTACCATGAAAGGCACATATGGATCCAAATACTACAAACATGAACTCCCATACAAAAGTGCCACTTTAATCAGCTGGCTCTGAATACTCTTACAGGAAAAAAAAAAAAAAAAAAAGATTGTTTCGGATCCTAGTTATTAAACTGACACTTGCAGGCTAAATTTCTAATTGGCTCTAAATCTCATTCTTTAGTTATATCCTGAAATAAATGTTATGCTCTTCTCTGTTTTATTTGTCAGAGGGTGAGTTCATCTCGCATATTTCATCAAGACTTATTAGAATAGTATCACTTTATTTTTTTTTTACCTAATCCTCATACATCTACTTTACATCCTAAATTTCCTGTCATTTCAATTTCATTCTTCTGATAATGTATGTTGTCCAGCTTGCATACATATTAATAAATCTATGACTATGTTATTTTGCAATACAGTGACATCTCCCCACACCCCAAGTTTCTTGAGTCCCATATAATGTCTCAATTCTTGGAGTGACTAATCATTTAAATATCTATTAGTCTATTAGAAATACAATTCCTTTTTCAGTGGGACATACGGATAGCTCAGAATCACAATCACTTTCATAATCAAGGAAGACTCTTAATTAAGGCAGAAGCTTCCTGACAGAGTTTCAGTTTCCCAGAGAATAAAGTTACTGCAACAATAACTGCTGCTGCCATCCTTTTATTTTCTGTCAGACAATTGCAATTATTTTTTTTTTTACACTTACAAGAAAAAATGCTCACAATTAAATTCCTTACAGGGTCTTATTTTTTAAAATTATCCATTGGAAATAGCTACTGGTTACAACACTGGCTTTGATTAACTTCTTTATTTGAGCTGAAATGTTCTTCCTAGTAGTAGGAAATTCAAGTCTATATTATTATTGATGGTGTTCCATAATTCTGGACACTTCCCCATATGTTTTTTCTAGTATTTTCTTTCTTTGAAATAACATACTATTGTGTTTTTTCTTTCACACTATCTAACTATTAGAACTGTTGTGAATTCAGATCTGTATACTGCTAGTTCTACGTGGAGAAGAATATAAGAAGAAATTAGGAATTTTCCAAATGTCTGTGATTATTTCTTTTGCAGATGAACAGTTCAAGCAGACTGTGCTGATTTTTGTCGTGTCCATCTGCACACAATTTCTGAATTCTTATTGATTCAGGTGATGATAACATAACAGCCTTCACCTAAGATCCATCACTAGAGCTCTGATAATACTCTGGAAAAAATCAACACATATATGTAGGAAAAAAAAGAGGGTATTGGTAAGTGAAAAACTAGATGAGCCTGGAGTGTGCACTTCCAGCCCAGAAAGCCAATGTATCTGGGATGCATAAAAACACAGCCAGCAAGGTGTGGGAGGTGATCCTCACTGTCTGCTCTTTTGAGGCCTCACTTGGAGCACTGCACAAAGGCATACGGATCTCAGCACAAGAAAGATGTCTATCTGTGGATGTGATCCAGAGAAGAGCTGTAAAAATGATCTTGTCCCAAGAAGGAAGGATGAGGGATCTAGGCTTGTTCAACCTAGAAAAAGGAAGGTTTTGGGGAGACCTTATTCCGTCCTTCCATTAGTTGAAGGGAGCTTACAAAAAAAAGATGGAGAGAGAACTGTAGAGGGCATGTAGCGAATGGAGAAGTGCCAATGTTTTTAAACTGAAAGAGGGTAGATGTAGATTAAATATAAGGAGCAAATTCTGTATGAGAGTGGTGAGGCACTGGCACAGTTTGCCCAGAGAAACTGTGAATGCCTCATCCCAGGAGGTATTCAAGACCAAGCTGAATGGATCTTTGAGCAACCAGACCAAGTGCAGGTGTTTCTGCTTTTGTTGGTGGTGTCAGAACTAGATGACCTTTAAGACTCCTTCCAACCAAAACTATCATTCCATGATGCTGTGATTCTGTAAGTCACTCAGTCCCAGGAAAATGATTTTGTTTGTCAAGTCTCTGTGAAGGCTCCATGTGCTTAAGGAAAAGAGAATAAGTTTAGTCATAAGGTATATTGTACAAAGTGAAATGAGTTTACCTGTAAGTCATAGTAAGCAGATTAAAGTTGCAATGGAAAGATTTAGGAAGCGAGCTCAGAGCACCACATACGCCGCAGGAATATGACTTCAGGGCAGATTATGCTATGGGTTGATCTTAATAAATCCTGAGCTTTAGAATTTTTACTTTGTGATTGTGAGTTAGGTAAATAGTAAATAGATTATTCTGTACTCATACTAAACCAATATGTGTTGTATATCACAACTATTTTGAGGAGCCGAATTATAAATACAGTGTACCTTTATGGGATGTTTCAAGGGAAGAGTATGCACAGTGTTTTGAGAGGTCTGTTTAAGAAGCATGGGCATACAGAGTTCAGAATCTCATTTCTTCACTGTGTGTCCAAGGGCTACAGTAAAGTAGCCAAGGAAAGAAATGTAACTTAAAAGAAGCTTAAAAGCATATATGTACAATGACTATATATTGCACTAAGAATAAAAAGTAGGAGTAATGGTTATTTTCCTAACCCAGCGTGGTCTTATCTTTCAGATGAAAAAATAGCTGATCTAAAAATCATAGTTAGTATACTGTGAATTTAATTTCTGAAGGAAAGGCAAATGAACAATGCATAAATCCCTTAAAAACTGTAATATATATATTTTTTTACTAAATATTCTCATACGTCTCTTCTTTGATCAGCTAAATTTGCGTTCTACAGATCTGACGTGAGCATGTACTTTTCTATTGTTTGGTGCCATCTTTCTGTTAACTTTGCTTCCAGATTTATTTCCGGATGTCTGAAAACCAAAAACGGTAATATATAGTTTCATATCACTCTGTGTAAGAGTCATCAGAAGGGCAAGGTTGTGAATGAAAGGATTTGTTACACATGCCTGGAGGTGTTATTTTAAGTGTTATATGGGAGGGAAACTCATCTGCACACATGCACGTACACATAAACATGTTTGTTGTTTTTTAATAAAGCTGAATATAATAAGTTCATTAGAGTTTCGAAATAGCTGAAAGGTCAGAGGAAAGTCATTCATGAGGAAAATCGTTCATTTGCATATGTTCTTACAACAGTATTATAATAAATAGGGAAATTATGTTCTTGTCAGTTACTGCTAGACCAGAACTATTTTACTTTGTATTGGCTGCCTATGACCTCTGTTTTGGAAGCAGTGTGTTAAACAGATGCTTCTCAACTGGTCTTTCTACACAGCTCTGTACAAACTATTGTTCTAGCCTGACTCTACACAGACTCCCTTACATGGCATGATCTCAGAAATTATCTTGCTTTGAGCTAGAGGTTTGATTACCAAACATCATGTTTTCCTTTCCAACACAAATTGTGTGATGATACACGCCTAAACTATCTTTAATTTCCTTTATGCCATTACAGTTCTGTCAAGAAATCTTGATGGGTTACTGAATCTGCCACACTGTGAGCTCATGGGGAAGATGGAGGTATCCTAAAACCAGCGTGGCCATATCAGATTTTCATATTTTGTAATTTTTTTTCCCCCATGGAGAATTTTGCCATTGATATTATGATTCAGGAAATGAGTACATCAGATTTAACATCTCAGCATGCATTCCTTTTTCATTGGATAAGCAGTGCTATCACAGAATCACAGAATTGTAGGGGTTGGAAGGGACCTCCAGAGATCATTGAGTCCATCCCCCCTGCCAAAGCAGGTTCCCTATGCTATGCTTTTTACAATGTCTGTCAGAATTTGGCATCACATTAGTGTTGTAAAAACACAGGAATCTAAGTTGAGATTATTATCTTGATCAAATTCTATGGGGAAGTTCTGAAAAATGTAGTTTGAAAATGTCTCCCACATAAGCTCATTTTATTTTTTTTCCCCTAGACTGTCTTTAGGATAAGCTTTAGAATTACAGAAGTGTTATTTTTAAACACTATTTTGCAATTTGGTAAGATTTTGTCCTTAAGGTATGAGAGTAGATTTTGGTGCCATATGGCAGTAGGGGTTGCTATGGGAATTATTCATTGTTGCTGAACTGTAAGGTGATTACTCAAAGCAAATTTCAGTGAACAGTCTTAATTCATGTGCTTCTTTTTCTGTAAGATTTAATCAGATTTTTTAATAAATGTTATAACAGCAAAGACATAGATGTACTTGGGGGACAAAAAATAGGTCTATTCTCTGTGTAATTCAGATTGCTTCTCTGTTTGCTTACATTTTTATTTGTACAGAGTGAGTTCAGAGTTAAAGTAACAGAAGCAGAGAATGTGTCCAAATTGATCTACAGTATGGTGTTGATTAATGACAACAACAGTGCATGTTCCATGAGCTTTGACATCTAGGAGAAGTGTAATCCAGACTAGCACCCTAACGATACCAAGATGCTGTAAACTCAGAATTGCCAT